>NC_029793.2:63858576-63945295 GCF_000816755.2 Arachis ipaensis
TTAAAATTTTAGTTTTCAATGTGTCTCTTTTTTTTCTTTAGTTTTCTTCTGAGTGCTATTTGATGTCATATATATCATTATTGTTGTCTTGTTAGGAGATGCTGATGTAATATGTGGTGGAACTTGGGAATTCTGGCCGCTAGAGCTTAGGGTTTGCCTCAATTTCGACTGCGAGTGTTTTTATGGGGTGTTAAACCTTCTGAGGTATTCTAGTATTTTTGTTGTAGTATCTTTCAAAATACAATTATCATGGTTATTTACATAAAAAGAAAATATTATTTTGATTCTTATATTTTAGTGTTGAAGTTCAAATTTGAGTTAAATTATTATTGTTCTTTCTACATGGTTCCAAAGCTATCTCAATTCCCTCTTCCAACTCATGATGTTATTATTAGGGGTGTTATTCTTTTAGAATTCGATGTATGTGCAAGTTTTACATAGGACTTATGTAACTGTGTTTTGAATGGTAAGCTAATTTTTTAGATGAGTTTATTAGTCATGGCATGGTGATTAATTGGCATGTTCATTGATTTCAACTAACCATAGGTTTGTTGCTAGTTATTTACTATTAAATTTTTTAGATTTAGAAAATCTATTTTATAATTTGAATGCTAAATGGATGATTAAGTCTCATTTTTTCTATTTTTTAATTTAAAAAAGTATTGCAAAATCTCGAATTAAAATATATTAAAGCCCTTAAAAAAATTTATTTACTTGCATATAAATACAATTGCACATGATGAAGGTCACCATATTACAATGGAAAAAAATAACTTATATTGGAAGATGCTACTTCTGACCTTTCTCTGGTATATTTTAATTTTTTATTCATCCTTTTATTGCCTTTATGTTTAATGATATTTGGTTGTTGATGAATGTTATTACCCTATTCAGATTGAGAATGATGAAAGTCGTGATGTTCATTTGGTCCTTATATTGTGTTACATTTACACTATATCGTTGTTTTCTTTAGTATTGAATATGGTTTTGTTCTTTGATTGGTATTTTATATGATACGAAGATGTTTAGCTTAATAGGTTACTTGTTGTTTGGTCACTAGTGAATATGGTTGAACTGCAAACATGTGGAGAGGATTATGAAGGCTTAGGCCTTGAGAGATAACGGTATGACTGGCTACATATCTAGTAAGAAGACTATGGAGATCAACTCTGACATACATCGGCATTATGGAAGAACTGGCGAAGAGAACGAAAGCTGATGAAATTAGGCATTTATTTGTTTTTTTTGTTTAGTTATTATGTGTATTTTTATTTGAATTGGGAACTGTAAGTATATGTATTTAAAATTTATTTATTTGGATTTGAAACAACGTTTTGATTTAATATATATGCAATATATTAGTTTATTAGCTTATCTTTTCTTTCTATTTATTTAATTTAGTTTAAATAATTAAATTTTATTAAAGTATGCTGTATATCTTTTTAAAAAACTTAGATAAATGTTGCTTTAGATATCTGAAAAGGCAATACCAAAAAATTTAGATAAGCGTTGTTTTAGGTCTATGAAAAAAGTAACTTAAAAAAAATTTGAACAAGTGTTGCTTTAGGTATATCAAAAGGCAACTTAAAACAAATCTGGACAAGTGCTGCTTTATGTATTAGAAAATACAACTCGTAAAAAGTGTTGCCAGAAAGTCTTATCTAAAGCGTTGTGTTTGGGTCCTCTAAGGTAACCCTTTTATGGAGTTGCTTTTTTTGTAGAAAAGGCAACGTTTTTTGAAGGTTGCCATAAAATGGGTTCCCTTTGATACACAAAAGCGCTGCCTTTGACCAAAGGTAACGGCCATATAGCCAACCACCCAAAAAGCGTTCCGTTTTGTTGGAAAGTGCAACACTGTTCCTTATTATAGGCAACGTTTTTAAAGGGTTGTCTCAGCCCGAATTTGTTGTAGTGCTAAACCCTAAACCACAAACCCTAAAGCCTAAACCATAAACCATAAACCATAAACCATAAACAATAAACCATAAACCCTAAACCATAAACCCTAAACCTTAAACCCTAAACCCCAAATCCTAAACCCTAGACCACAACCCCAAATCCTAAACCATAAACCCTCAACCCTAACCTATAAAACCAAAAGCCCTAAACCCCAAATCCTAAACCCTAAACCACAAACTCTAAAGCCTAAACACTAAATCACACCCCCTAAACCCAAAACTGCAAACCCTAAAGCCCAAACACTAAACCCTAAACCATAAACCTTAAAACCTAGACCCTAAACCCTAAACCCCATACCCTAAAGCCTAAACACTAAACCCTAGCCTTAACCCTAACCTACAAACACTAAAGCCTAAACACTAAACTATAAACCATAAAAGCTAAACCATAAACCCTTAACCCCAAACCATAAACCCTAAACCCTACACCATAAACCCTAAACCATAAACCATCAACTCTAAGCGCTACACCCTAAACTACAAACACTAAACCCTAGGCCCTAAACAATAAACCCTCAACCCCAAAGCAAAAACCCTAAACCCTAAACTCTAAGCCCTAAACCTTAAACCACAAACCCTAAAACCTAAACGCTAAACTATAAGGCCTCAATCCCAAACCATAAATCATAAACCCTAAACCCTACACCCTAAACACTAAACCAGAAACCCTAAAGCCGAAACCCTAAACCATAAGTCCTCAACCCCAAGTCATAAACCTAAATCCCTAAACCCTACACCCTAGACCCTAAACCACAAACCATAAAGCATAAACCCCAAACTATAATCCCTAACCTCTAAACCATAAATTCTCAACGCCAAAGCATAAATCATAAACCCTAAACCCTACACCCTAAACACTAAACCACAATCCCTAAAACCTTAAACCCTATACCATAAGCCCTCAACCCCAAATCATAAACCCTAAATCCTAAACCCTACACCCTAAACCCTAAACCACAAACCCTAACGTATATACCCTAAACTATAAACCCTATACCTAAATCATAAACCCTAAAGCCTAAACCATAAACCACAAACCCTAAACCCTACACCCTAAACCCGAAACCCTAAACCATTAACCCTAAACCATAAACACTCAACCCCAAACCATAAACCCTAAACCCTAAACCCTACAGCATAAACCACAAACCATAAACGCTAGACCCTAACCCTAAACCCTAAACCCTAAACTACAAACCCTAAGGCCTAAACCCTAAACCATAAACCCTCAACAATAAACCATAATTCACAAATCCTAAACCCTACACCCTAAAGCATAAACCATAAACTACAAACCCTAAACCCTAAAGCCTAAACCCTAAACCTTAAACCCCAAATCCTAAACCCTAGACTACAACCCAAACCCTAAATCGTAAACCCTAAACCATAAACCCTAAAGCCTACACCATAAACCCCATAACATAAACCCTCAATCCCAAACCATCATAAACCCTAATCCCGAAACCCTAAACCACAAACCTTAATGTCTAAACCATAGACCATAAACCCTAAACCATAAACCATCAACCCTAAACCTCAAATCCTAAACCATAAACCACAAACCCTAAACCCTAAACCATAAACCCTAAACTACAAACCCTAAAGCCCAAATACTAAACCATAAACCCTAAACCTTAAAGCCTAAACCGGAAACACTAAAGCCTAAACACTAAACTATAAACCATAAACCCTAAACCGTAAACCCACTACCACAAACCATAAATCATAGACCCTAAACCCTAAGCCACAAACCCTAAAGCCTAAACTCTAAACCACAAACCCTAAAGCCTACACCCTAAACCATAAACCATCAACCCCAAATCATAAACCCTAAACCATAATCATACACACTAAACCCTAAACCCTAAACCCTAAACCCTATATCATAAACCCTAAACCCTAAACCCTAAACCATAAACCCTAAACCGTAAATCATACACCATAAAACCTAAACCCTAAAACCTAAACCCTACTTCCTAAACCATAAACCCTGAACCCCAAACCATAAACCCTAACCGTAAACCCTACACCCTAAATCAAAATCCTAAACCCTAGAGCCTAAACCATAAACCCTCAACCCAAAACCATAAACCATAAACCCTACAACATAAACCCTAAACTACAAACCTAAAGCATAAACCCTAAATCATAAACCATAAACCCCAAACCATAATAACCCATAAACCTTAAAGCATAAACCCTAAACCATAAGCCCTCAAACCCAAATCATACACCCTAACCCCTAAACCATACACCCTAAACCCTAAACCACAAACCCTAAAGCAGAAACCCTAAACTATAAACCCTAAACCCTAAGCCATAAAGCTTTAAACCCAAACCATAAATAATAAACCCTAAACCCTACACTCTAAACACTAAACCACAGTCCCTAAGGCCTAAACCCTAAACCATAAGCCATCAACCCCAAATTATAAACACTAAACCCTAAACCATACACCGTAAAACCTAAACCACGAACCCTAAAGCATAAACCTTAAACTATAAACCCTAAACCATAAACCATCAACCCCAACCCATAAGCCCATAAACCCTAAACCCTAAACTATAAACCATCATCCCAAACAATAAACACTAAACCCTAAACCCTACACCCTAAAGCCTAAACCACAAACCTAAAGCCAAAACTTTAAACCAAAAACCCTCAACCCCAAACAATCATAAACCCTAAACCATAAACCCTCAACATTAAACCCTAAACCCTAAACCCTAAACCCCAAATCCTAAACCCTAGACCACAACCCCAAACCCTAAACTATAAACCCTCAACACTAAACTATAAACCCAAAACCATAAATCCCAAATCCTAAACCCAAAACCACAAACTCTAAAGCCTAAACCCTAAATCAAAACATCAAAACCCTAAACCACAAACCTTAAAGCCCAAACACTAAACCCTAAACTATAAACTCTAAAACCGAAACCATAACACCTAAACCCCAAACCCTAAAGCCTAAACACTAAACCCTAAAGCCTTAACCCTAAACCACAAACACTAAAGCCCTAACACTAAACTAAAAACCATAAACGCTAAACCATAAACCCTAAACCCAACACCATAAACCCTAAACCCTAAACCATAAACTCTCAACTCAAAACGCTACATCATAAACCAGAAACACTAAACCCTAGACCCTAAACAATAAACCCTCAACCCTAAAGCATAAACCCTAAACCCTAAACCATAAGCCCTAAACCATAAACCACAAACCCTAAACTATAAACCCTCAACCCAAAACCATAAATAATAAGCCCTAAACCTTACGCCGTAAACACTAAACCACAATCCCTAAAACCAAAACCCTAAACCATAAGCCGTCAACCCCATATCATAAACCCTAACCCCTAAACCCTACACTCTAAACCCTAAACCACAAACCCTAAAGCATAATCCCTATACTATAAACCCTAAACCCTAAACCGTAAATCCTCAACCATAAAGCATAAATCATAGACCCTAAACCCTACACCATAAACACTAAACCACAATCCCTAAAGCCAAAACCCTAAACCATAAGCCTTCAACTCCAAATTAAAAACCCTAAACCCTAAACCCTACATCCGAAACCCTAAACCATAAACCACAAACTCAAATGCCTAAATCCTAAACCATAAACAATAAACACTAAACCCTAAACCATAAACCATAAACCACAAACTCTAAAACAAAAACCCTAAATTACAACCCCTAAACCCTAAACCACAAACCCTAAAGCCCAAACCCTAAACCCTAAACCCTAAAGCCTAAACCCTAAACACTAAAGCCTAAACACTAAACTATAAACCATAAACCCTCTACCACAAACCATAAACCATAGACCCTAAATCCTAAACTCTAAATCATAAACCCTAAAGCCTACACACTAAACTATAAACCCTAAACCCCAAATCATAAACCTTAAACCATAATCATACTCCCTAAATCCTAAACCATAAACCCTAAACCATAAACCCTAAACCCTAAATCATACACCACAAAACCTAAACCCTAAAACCTAAACCCTAATTCCTAAACCATAAACCCTCAACCCCAAACCATAAATCTAAAACCCTAAACCATATACACTATACCACAAAACCTAAACCCTAGAGCCTAAACCATAAACCCTCAACCCCAAACCATAAACCATCAATCCCAAACCATCATAAACCGTAAACCCTAAACTATAAGAACTCAACCCCAAATCATACAAACCATAAGCCCTAAATGCTACACCCTAAACCACAAACCCCAAAGCCTAAACCCTAAACCATAAACCATCAACCTAAACCATAAACGGTAAACCCTAAAACCTACACCCTAAACCCTAAACCACAAACCTAAAGCCAAAACCTTAAACCATAAACCCTAAACCCTAAACCCTAAACCATAAACCATAACCATAAACTATAAACCCTAAACCCTAAACCCTCAACCCTAAACCTTAAACCCGAAATCCTAAACCCTAGACCACCTCACCAAACCTTAAACCATATACCATAAACCACAAACCCTAAAGCCTACATCCTAAACCCCAAAACATAAATCCTCAACCCCAAATCATCATATACCCTAAACCATAAACCCTAAATCTTAAACCTTAAACCATAAACCCTAATGCCTAAACCTTAAACCATAAACCCTAAACCATAAACCATCAACCCTAAACCATAAACCCTAAACCTCAAATCCTAAACTATAAACCCTAAACCAAAAACCCTAAACCACAAACCCAAAAGCCCAACACTAAACTCTAAACCCTAAACCCTAAAGCCTAAACAATAAACACTAAAGCCTAAACACTAAACTATAAACCATAAGCCCTAAACCGTAAACCCTCTACCACAAACCATAAACCATAAACCCTAAACCCTAAGCCACAAAACCTAAAGCCTAAACTCTAAACCACAAACCCTAAAGCATACACCCTAAACCGTAAACGCTCAATCCCAAATCATAAAACCTAAACCCTAAACCCTAAACCATAAACCCTAAACCCTAAATCATACACCATAAACACTAAACCCTAAACATAAACCCTAATTCTTAAACCATAAACCCTGAACCCCAAACCATAAACCCTACACACTAAATCACAAACCCTAAACTCTAGAGCCTAAACCATAAACCCTCAACCCTAAACCATTAACCATAAACCCTACAGCCTAAACCCTAAAACACAAACCTAAAGCCTAAACCCTAAACCATAAACCATAAACCCCAAACCATCATAAACCATAAACCTTAAACCATAAACCCTAAAACATAAGCCCTCAAACCGAAATCATACACCCTAACCCCTAAACCATACACCCTAAACCCTACACTACAAACCCTAAAGCATAAACCCTAAACTATAAACCATAAACCCTAAGCCATAAACATTCAACCCCAAACCATAAATAATAAACCCTAAACCCTACACTCTAAACACTAAACCACAATCCCTAATGCCTAAACCCTAAACCATAAGCCCTCAACCCCAAATTATAAACCCTAAACCCTAAACCATACACCATAAAACCTAAACCACAAACCCTAAAGCATAAACCTTAAACTATAAACCCTAAACCATAAACCATCAACCCCAACCCACAAACCCATAAACCCTAAACCCTAAACCATAAACCATCATCCCAAACCATAAACACTAAACCCTAAACCACAAACCTAAAGCCTAAACCACAAACCTAAAGCCAAAACCTTAAACCATAAACCCTCAACCCCAAACAAACATAAACCCTAAACCATAAACCCTAAACCATAAACCCTAAATATTAAACCCTAAACCCTAAACCCTAAACCCCAAATCCTAAACCCTAGACCCAACCCCAAACCCTAAACTATAAACACTCAACACTAAACTATAAACCCAAAACCCAAAATCCCAAATTCTAAACCCAAAACCACAAACTCAAATGCCTAAATCCTAAACCATAAACAATAAACACTAAACCCTAAACCATAAACCATAAACCACAAACTCTAAAACAAAAACCCTAAATTACAACCCCTAAACCCTAAACCACAAACCCTAAAGCCCAAACCCTAAACCCTAAACCCTAAAGCCTAAACCCTAAACACTAAAGCCTAAACACTAAACTATAAACCATAAACCCTCTACCACAAACCATAAACCATAGACCCTAAACCCTAAGCCACAAACCCTAAATCCTAAACTCTAAATCATAAACCCTAAAGCCTACACACTAAACTATAAACCCTAAACCCCAAATCATAAACCTTAAACCATAATCATACTCCCTGAATCCTAAACCATAAACCCTAAACCATAAACCCTAAACCCTAAATCATACACCACAAAACCTAAACCCTAAAACCTAAACCCTAATTCCTAAACCATAAACCCTCAACCCCAAACCATAAATCTAAAACCCTAAACCATATACACTATACCACAAACCCTAAACCCTAGAGCCTAAACCATAAACCCTCAACCCCAAACCATAAACCATCAATCCCAAACCATCATAAACCGTAAAGCCTAAACTATAAGAACTCAACCCCAAATCATACACCCTAACCCCTAAACCATACACCCTAAACCATAAACCACAAACACTAGAGCATAAACCCTAAACTATAAACCCTAAACCCTAAGCCATAAACCTTCAACCCCAAACCATAAATAATAAACCCTAAACCCTACACTCTAAACACTAAACCACAATCCCTAAAGCCTAATCCCTAAACCATAAGCGTTCAACCCAAAATTATAAACCCTAAACCCTAAACCCTACACTGTAAAACCTAAACCACAAACCCTAAAGCATAAACCCTAAACTAGAAATGTTAAACCATAAACCCTCAACCCCAACCCATAAACCATAAGCCCTAAATGCTACACCCTAAACCACAAACCCCAAAGCCTAAACCCTAAACCATAAACCATCAACCTAAACCATAAACGGTAAACCCTAAAACCTACACCCTAAACCCTAAACCACAAACCTAAAGCCAAAACCTTAAACCATAAACCCTAATCCCTAAACCCTAAACCATATACCATAACCATAAACTATAAACCTTAAACCCTAAACCCTAAACCTTAAACCCGAAATCCTAAACCCTAGACCACCTCACCAAACCTTAAACCATATACCATAAACCACAAACCCTAAAGCCTACATCCTAAACCCCAAAACATAAACCCTCAACCCCAAATCATCATATACCCTAAACCATAAACCCTAAATCTTAAACCTTAAACCATAAACCCTAATGCCTAATAAAGCTTTAAACCCAAACCATAAATAATAAACCCTAAACCCTACACTCTAAACACTAAACCACAATCCCTAATGCCTAAACCCTAAAACCCTAATTCGTAAACCATAAACCCTGAACCCCAAACCATAATAAACCATAAACCCTAAAACATAAGCCCTCAAACCGAAATCATACACCGCCCTAAACCGTAAACCCTCTACCACAAACCATAAACCATAAACCCTAAACCCTAAGCCACAAAACCTAAAGCCTAAACTCTAAACCACAAACCCTAAAGCATACACCCTAAACCGTAAACGCTCAATCCCAAATCATAAAACCTAAACCATAATCCTACACACTAAACCCTAACTCATAAACCCTAAACCCTAAACCCTAAACCATAAACCCTAAACCCTAAATCATACACCATAAACACTAAACCCTAAACATAAACCCTAATTCGTAAACCATAAACCCTGAACCCCAAACCATAAACCCTACACACTAAATCACAAACCCTAAACTCTAGAGCCTAAACCATAAACCCTCAACCCTAAACCATAAACCATAAACCCTACAGCCTAAACCCTAAACCACAAACCTAAAGCCTAAACCCTAAACCATAAACCATAAACCCCAAACCATCATAAACCATAAACCTTAAACCATAAACCCTAAAACATAAGCCCTCAAACCGAAATCATACACCCTAACCCCTAAACCATACACCCTAAACCCTACACTACAAACCCTAAAGCATAAACCATAAACTATAAACCATAAACCCTAAGCCATAAACATTCAACCCCAAACCATAAATAATAAACCCTAAACCCTACACTCTAAACACTAAACCACAATCCCTAATGCCTAAACCCTAAACCATAAACCCTAAGCCATAAACATTCAACCCCAAACCATAAATAATAAACCCTAAACCCTACACTCTAAACACTAAACCACAATCCCTAATGCCTAAACCCTAAACCATAAGCCCTCAACCCCAAATTATAAACCCTAAACCCTAAACCATACACCATAAAACCTAAACCACAAACCCTAAAGCATAAACCTTAATCTATAAACCCTAAACCATAAACCATCAACCCCAACCCACAAACCCATAAACCCTAAACCCTAATCCATAAACCATCATCCCAAACCATAAACACTAAACCCTAAACCCTACACCCTAAAGCCTAAACCACAAACCTAAAGCCAAAACCTTAAACCATAAACCCTCAACCCCAAACAAACATAAACCCTAAACCATAAACCCTAAATATTAAACCCTAAACCCTAAACCCTAAACCCCAAATCCTAAACCCTAGACCCAACCCCAAACCCTAAACTATAAACCCTCAACACTAAACCATAAACCCAAAACCCAAAATCCCAAATTCTAAACCCAAAACCACAAACTCTAAAGCCAAAACCCTAAATCAAAACCTCAAAACCCTAAACCACAAAACTTTAAACCCAAACACTAAACCCTAAACTATAAACCCTAAAACCGAAACCATAACACCTAAACCCCAAACCCTAAAGCCTAAACACTAAACCCTAAAGCCTTAACCCTAAACCACAAACACTAAAGCCCTAACACTATATTATAAACCATAAACGCTAAACCATAAACCCTAAACCCCAAACTATAAACCCTAAACCCTAAACCATAAACCCTCAACTCAAAACGCTACATCATAAACCAGAAACACTAAACCCTAGACCCTAAACAATAAACCCTCAACCATAAAGCATAAAGCATAAACCCTAAACCCTAAGCCCTAACCCATAAACCACAAACCCTAAACTATAAACCCTCAACCCAAAACCATAAATAATAAGCCCTAAACCTTACGCCCTAAACACTAAACCACAATCCCTAAAACCAAAACCCTAAACCATAAGCCGTCAACCCCATATCATAAACCCTAACCCCTAAACCCTACACCCTAAACCCTAAACCACAAACCCTAAAGCATAATCCCTAAACCATAACCCCTAAACCGTAAATCCTCAACCACAAAGCATAAATCATAGACCCTAAACCCTACACCATAAACACTAAACCACAATCCCTAAAGCCAAAACCCTAAACCATAAGCCTTCAACCCCAAATTAAAAACCCTAAACCCTAAACCCTACACCCGAAACCCTAAACCATAAACCACAAACCCAAATGCCTAAATCCTAAACCATAAACAATAAACCCTAAACCCTAAA
This sequence comes from Arachis ipaensis, assembly GCF_000816755.2. Classification (NCBI taxonomy): domain Eukaryota; kingdom Viridiplantae; phylum Streptophyta; class Magnoliopsida; order Fabales; family Fabaceae; genus Arachis; species Arachis ipaensis. The sequence continues at coordinate 63,869,992 of NC_029793.2, forward strand.
CCATAAACCCTAAACCACAAATTCTAAAACATAAACCCAAAATTACAACCCCTAAAACCTAAACCACAAACCCTAAAGCCCAAACCCTAAACCCTAAACCCTAAACCTTAAAGCCTAAACCCTAAACACTAAAGCCTAAACACTAAACTATAAACCATAAACCCTCTACCACAAACCATAAATCATAGACCCTAAACTCTAAGCCACAAACCCTAAATCCTAAACTCTAAATCATAAACCCTTAAGCCTACACACTAAACTATAAACCCTAAACCCCAAATCATAAACCTTAAACCATAATCATACTCCCTAAATCCTAAACCATAAACCCTAAATCTTAAACCTTAATAAACCCTCAACCCCAAACCATAATCCATAAATCCTACAACCTAAACCCTAAGCCACAAACCTAAAGCCTAACCCCTAAACCATAACCCATCAACCCCAAACCATCATAAACCATAAACCTTAAACCATAATCATACTCCCTAAATCCTAAACCATAAACCCTAAATCTTAAACCTTAATAAACCCTCAACCCCAAACCATAATCCATAAATCCTACAACCTAAACCCTAAGCCACAAACCTAAAGCCTAACCCCTAAACCATAACCCATCAACCCCAAACCATCATAAACCATAAACCTTAAACCATAATCATACTCCCTAAATCCTAAACCATAAACCCTAAATCTTAAACCTTAATAAACCCTCAACCCCAAACCATAATCCATAAATCCTACAACCTAAACCCTAAGCCACAAACCTAAAGCCTAACCCCTAAACCATAAACCATCAACCTAAACCATAAACGGTAAACCCTAAAACCTACACCCTAAACCCTAAACCACAAACCTAAAGCCAAAACCTTAAACCATAAACCCTAAACCCTAAACCCTAAACCCTAAACCATAACCATAAACCATAAACCCTAAACCTTAAACCCGAAATCCTAAACCCTAGATCACCTCACCAAACCTTAAACCATATACCATAAACCACAAACCCTAAAGCCTACACCCTAAACTCCAAAACATAAACCCTCAACTCCAAATCATCATAAACCCTAAACCAAAAACCCTAAATCTTAAACCTTAAACCACAAACCCTAATACCTAAACCCTAAACCATAAACCATCAACCCTAAACCATAAACTCTAAACTATAAACCACAAACCCTAAACCCTAAACCAAAAACCCTAAACCATAAACCCTAAAGCCCAACACTAAACTATAAACCCTAAACCCTAAACCATAAACCATAAACACTAAAGCCTAAACACTAAACTATAAACCATAAGCCCTAAACCGTAAACCCTCTACCACAAACCATAAACCATAGACCCTAAACCCTAAGCCACAAACCCTAAAGCCTAAACTCAAAACCACAAACCCTAAAGCATACACCCTAAACCATAAATGCTCAACCCCAAATCATAAAACCTAAACCATAATCATACACACTAAACCCTAACTCATAAACCCTAAACCCTAAACCCTAAACCATAAACCCCAAACCCTAAATCATACACCATAAACACTAAACCCTAAACCTAAACCCTAATTCTTAAACCATAAACCCTGAACCCCAAACCATAAACCCTACACCCTAAATCATAAACCCTAAACTCTAGAGCCTAAACTATAAACCCTCAACCCTATACCATAAACCCTCAACCCCAAACCATAAATCTAAAACCCTAAACCATATACACTATACCACAAACCCTAAACCCTAGAGCCTAAACCATAAACCCTCAACCCCAAACCATAAACCATCAATCCCAAACCATCATAAACCGTAAACCCTAAACTATAAGAACTCAACCCCAAATCATACACCCTAACCCCTAAACCATACACCCTAAACCCTAAACCACAAACACTAGAGCATAAACCCTAAACTATAAACCCTAAACCCTAAGCCATAAACCTTCAACCCCAAACCATAAATAATAAACCCTAAACCCTACACTCTAAACACTAAACCACAATCCCTAAAGCCTAATCCCTAAACCATAAGCGTTCAACCCAAAATTATAAACCCTAAACCCTAAACCCTACACTGTAAAACCTAAACCACAAACCCTAAAGCATAAACCCTAAACTAGAAATGTTAAACCATAAACCCTCAACCCTAACCCATAAACCATAAGCCCTAAATGCTACACCCTAAACCACAAACCCCAAAGCCTAAACCCTAAACCATAAACCATCAACCTAAACCATAAACGGTAAACCCTAAAACCTACACCCTAAACCCTAAACCACAAACCTAAAGCCAAAACCTTAAACCATAAACCCTAAACCTTAAACCCTAAACCATAAACCATAACCATAAACTATAAACCCTAAACCCTAAACCCTCAACCCTAAACCTTAAACCCGAAATCCTAAACCCTAGACCACCTCACCAAACCTTAAACCATATACCATAAACCACAAACCCTAAAGCCTACACCCTAAACCCCAAAACATAAACCCTCAACCCCAAATCATCGTATACCCTAAACCATAAACCCTAAATCTTAAACCTTAAACCATAAACCCTAATGCCTAAACCTTAAACCATAAACCCTAAACCCTAAACCATCAACCCTAAACCTCAAATCCTAAACTATAAACCACAAACCCTAAACCCTAAACCAAAAACCCTAAACCACAAACCCAAAAGCCCAACACTAAACTATAAACCCTAAACCCTAAAGCCTAAACCATAAACACTAAAGCCTAAACACTAAACTATAAACCATAAGCCCTAAACCGTAAACCCTCTACCACAAACCATAAACCATAGACCCTAAACCCTAAGCCACAAAACCTAAAGCCTAAACTCTAAACCACAAACCCTAAAGCATACACCCTAAACCGTAAACGCTCAATCCCAAATCATAAAACCTAAACCATAATCCTACACACTAAACCCTACCTCATAAACCCTAAACCCTAAACCCTAAACCATAAACCCTAAACCCTAAATCATACACCATAAACACTAAACCCTAAACATAAACCCTAATTCTTAAACCATAAACCCTGAACCCCAAACCATAAACCCTACACACTAAATCACAAACCCTAAACCCTAGAGCCTAAACCATAAACCCTCAACCCTAAACCATAAACCATAAACCCTACAGCCTAAACCCTAAACCACAAACCTAAAGCCTAAAGCCTAAACCATAAACCATAAACCCCAAACCATCATAAACCATAAACCTTAAACCATAAACCCTAAAACATAAGCCCTCAAACCGAAATCATACACCCTAACCCCTAAACCATACACCCTAAACCCTACACCACAAACCCTAAAGCATAAACTCTAAACTATAAACCATAAACCCTAAGCCATAAACATTCAACCCCAAACCATAAATAATAAACCCTAAACCCTACACTCTAAACACTAAACCACAATCCCTAATGCCTAAACCCTAAACCATAAGCCCTCAACCCCAAATTATAAACCCTAAACCCTAAACCATACACCATAAAACCTAAACCACAAACCCTAAAGCATAAACCTTAAACTATAAACCCTAAGCCATAAACCATCAACCCCAACCCACAAACCCATAAACCCTAAACCCTAAACCATAAACCATCATCCCAAACCATAAACACTAAACCCTAAACCCTACACCCTAAAGCCTAAACCACAAACCTAAAGCCAAAACCTTAAACCATAAACCCTCAACCCCAAACAAACATAAACCCTAAACCATAAACCCTAAACCATAAACCCTAAATATTAAACCCTAAACCCTAAACCCTAAACCCCAAATCCTAAACCCTAGACCCAACCCCAAACCCTAAACTATAAACCCTCAACACTAAACTATAAACCCAAAACCCAAAATCCCAAATTCTATACCCAAAACCACAAACTCTAACGCCTAAACCCTAAATCAAAACCTCAAAAGCCTAAACCACAAACCTTAAAGCCCAAACACTAAACCCTAAACTATAAACCGTAAAACCGAAACCATAACACCTAAACCCCAAACCCTAAAGCCTACACACTAAACCCTAAAGCCTTAACCCTAAACCACAAACACTAAAGCCATAACACTAAATTATAAACCATAAACGCTAAACCATAAACCCTAAACCCCAAACCATAAACCCTAAACCCTAAACCATAAACCCTCAACTCAAAACGCTACATCATAAACCAGAAACACTAAACCCTAAACCCTAAATAATAAACCCTCAACCATAAAGCATAAACCATAAACCATAAACCCTAAGCCCTAACCCATAAACCACAAACCCTAAACTATAAACCCTCAACCCAAAACCATAAATAATAAGCTCTAAACCTTACGCCCTAAACACTAAACCACAATCTCTAAAACCAAAACCCTAAACCATAAGCCGTCAACCCCATATCATAAACCCTAACCCCTAAACCCTACACCCTAAACCCTAAACCACAAACCCTAAAGCATAATCCCTAAACTATAAACCCTAAACCGTAAATCCTCAACCACAAAGCATAAATCATAGACCCTAAACCCTACACCATAAACACTAAACCACAATCCCTAAAGCCAAAACCCTAAACCATAAGCCTTCAACCCCAGATTAAAAACCATAAACCCTAAACCCTACACCCGAAACCCTAAACCATAAACCACAAACCCAAATGCCTAAATCCTAAACCATAAACAATAAACCCTAAACCCTAAACCACAAATTCTAAAACATAAACCCAAAATTACAACCCCTAAACCCTAAACCACAAACCCTAAAGCCCAAACACTAAACCCTAAACCCTAAACCCTAAAGCCTAAACCCTAAACACTAAAGCCTAAACACTAAACTATAAACCATAAACCCTCTACCACAAACCATAAATCATAGACCCTAAACCCTAAATCCTAAACTCTAAATCATAAACCCTTAAGCCTACACACTAAACTATAAACCCTAAACCCCAAATCATAAACCTTAAACCATAATCATACTCCCTAAATCCTAAACCATAAACCCTAAACCATAAACCCTAAACCCTAAATCATACACCTAAACCCTAAACACTAAAGCCTAAACACTAAACTATAAACCATAAACGCTAAACCATAAACCCTAAATCAAACCCTAAACCACAAACCTAAAGCCAAAACCTTAAACCGTAAACCCTAAACCCTAAACCCTACACAAACCATAAACCCTAAACCCTAAATCATACACCTAAACCCTAAACACTAAAGCCTAAACACTAAACTATAAACCATAAACGCTAAACCATAAACCCTAAATCAAACCCTAAACCACAAACCTAAAGCCAAAACCTTAAACCGTAAACCCTAAACCCTAAACCCTACACAAACCATAAACCCTAAACCCTAAATCATACACCTAAACCCTAAACACTAAAGCCTAAACACTAAACTATAAACCATAAACGCTAAACCATAAACCCTAAATCAAACCCTAAACCACAAACCTAAAGCCAAAACCTTAAACCATAAACCCTAAACCCTAAACCCTAAACCATAAACCATAACCATAAACCATAAACCCTAAACCTTAAACCCGAAATCCTAAACCCTAGATCACCTCACCAAACCTTAAACCATATACCATAAACCACAAACCCTAAAGCCTACACCTTAAACTCCAAAACATAAACCCTCAACTCCAAATCATCATAAACCCTAAACCAAAAACCCTAAATCTTAAACCTTAAACCACAAACCCTAATGCCTGAACCCTAAACCATAAACCATCAACCCTAAACCATAAACCCTAAACTATAAACCACAAACCCTAAACCCTAACCAAAAACCCTAAACCATAAACCCTAAAGCCCAACACTAAACTATAAACCCTAAACCCCAAACCCTAAACCATAAACACTAAAGCCTAAACACTAAACTATAAACCATAAGCCCTAAAACGTAAACCCTCTACCACAAACCATAAACCATAGACCCTAAGCCACAAACCCTAAAGCCTAAACTCTAAACCACAAACCCTAAAGCATACACCCTAAACCATAAACGCTCAACCCCAAATCATAAAACCTAAACCATAATCATACACACTAAACCCTAACTCATAAACCCAAAACCCTAAACCCTAAACCATAAACCCCAAACCCTAAATCATACACCATAAACACTAAACCCTAAACCTAAACCCTAATTCTTAAACCATAAACCCTGAACCCCAAACCATAAACCCTACACCCTAAATCATAAACCCTAAACTCTAGAGCCTAAACTATAAACCCTCAACCCTAAACCATAAACGATAAACCCTACAGCCTAAACCCTAAACCACAAACCTAAAGCCTAAACCCTAAACCATAAACCATAAACCCCAAACAATCATAAACCATAAACCTTAAACCATAAACCCTAAAACATAAGCCCTCAAACCGAAATCATACACCCTAAGCCCTAAACCATACACCCTAAACCCTACACCACAAACCCTAAAGCATAAACCCTAAACTATAAACCCTAAACCCTAAGCCATAAACCTTCAACCCCAAACCATAAATAATAAACCCTAAACCCTACACTCTAAACACTAAACCACAATCCCCAATGGCTAAACCCTAAACCATAAGCCCTCAACCCCAAATTATAAACACTAAACCCTAAACCATACACCGTAAAACCTAAACCACAAACCCTAAAGCATAAACCTGAAACTATAAACCTTAAACCATAAACCATCAACCCCAACCCACAAACCCATAAACCCTAAACCCTAAACCATAAACCATCATCCCAAACCATAAACACTAAACCCTAAACCCTACACCCTAAAGCCTAAACAACAAACCTAAAGCCAAAACCTTAAACCATAAACCCGCAACCCCAAACAATCATAAACCCTAAACCATAAACCCTAAACCATAAACCATAAACCCTCAACATTAAACCCTAAACCCTAAACCATAAACCTCAAATCCTAAACCCTAGACCACAACCCCAAACCCTAAACTATAAACCATCAACACTAAACTATAAAGCCAAAACCCTAAACTCCAAATCCTAAACCCAAAACCACAAACTCTAAAGCCTAAACCGTAAATCAAAACCCCAAAACCCTAAACCACAAACCCTAAAGCCCAAGCACTAAATCCTAAACCATAAACCCTAAAACCGAAACCATAACACCTAAACCCCAAACCCTAAATCATAAACACTAAACCCTAAAGCCTTAACCCTAAACCACAAACACTAAAGCCCTAACACTAAACTATAAACCATAAACGCTAAACCATAAACCCTAAATCCCAAACCATAAACCCTAAACCCTAAACCATAATCCCTAAACCCTAAACCAAAAACCCTACACCCTAAACCCTAGACCATAAACCCTCAACTCAAAACGCAACATCCTAAACCACAAACACTAAACCCTAGACCCTAAACAATAAACCCTCAACCCTAAAGCATAAACCCTAAACCCTAAAGCCTAAGCCCTAAACCATAAACCACAAACCCTAAACTATAAACCCTTCAACCCAAAACCATAAATAATAAGCCATAAACCTTACGCCCTAAACACTAAACCACAATCCCTAAAGCTAAAACCCTAAATCATAAGCCGTCAACCCCATATCATAAACCCTAACCCCTAAACCCTACACCCTAAACCCTAAACCACAAACACTACAGCATAAACCCTAAACCCTAAACCTTAATGCCTAAACCATAGACCATAAACCCTAAACCCTAAACCACAAACCTTAATGCCTAAACCATAGACCATAAACCCTAAACCATAAACCATCAACCCTAAACACTAAACCCTAAACCCTAAACCTCAAATCCTAAACCATAAACCACAAACCCTAAACCCTAAACCATAAACCCTAAACTACAAACCCTAAAGCCCAAATACTAAACCATAAACCATAAACCCTAAAGCCTAAACCGGAAACACTAAAGCCTAAACACTAAACTATAAACCATAAACCCTAAACCGTAAACCCTCTACCACAAACCATAAATCATAGACCCTAAACCCTAAGCCACAAACCCTAAAGCCTAAACTCTAAACAACAAACCATAAAGCCTACACCCTAAACCATAAACCCTCAACCCCAAATCATAAACCCTAAACCATAATCATACACACTAAACCATAAACCCTAAACCCTAAACACTAAACCCTAAACCCTAAACCCTAACCATAAACCCTAAACCGTAAAACTTAAACTCTAAAACCTAAACCCTACTTCCTAAACCATAAACCATGAACCCCAAACCATAAACCCTAAACCCCAAACCCTACACCCTAAATCAAAATCCTAAACCCTAGAGCCTAAACCATAAACCCTCAACCCAAAACCATAAACCATAAACCCTACAACATAAACCCTAAACTACAAACCTAAAGCATAAACCCTAAATCATAAACCATAAACCCCAAACCATAATAAACCATAAACCTTAAAGCATAAACCCTAAACCATAAGCCCTCAAACCCAATTCATACACCCTAACCCCTAAACCATACACCCTAAACCCTAAACCCTAAACCACAAACCCTAAAGCAGAAACCCTAAACTATAAACCATAAACCCTAAGCCATATACCTTTAAACCCAAACCATAAATACTAAACCCTAAACCCTACACTCTAAACACTAAACCACAGTCCCTAAGGCCTAAACCCTAAACCATAAGCCATCAACCCCAAATTATAAACCCTAAACCCTAAACCATACACCGTAAAACCTAAACCACGAACCCTAAAGCATAAACCTTAAACTATAAACCCTAAACCCTAAACCATCAACCCCAACCCATAAACCCATAAACCCTAAACCCTAAACCATAAACCATCATCCCAAACAATAAACACTAAACCCTAAACCCTACACCCTAAAGCCTAAACCACAAACCTAAAGCCAAAACCTTAAATCATAAACCCTCAACCCCAAATAATCATAAACCCTAAACCATAAACCCTAAACCATAAACCATCAACATTAAACCCTAAACCCTAAACCCTAAACCCTAAACCCCAAATCCTAAACCCTAGACCACAACCCCAAACCCTAAACTATAAACCCAAAACCCTAAATTCCAAATCCTAAACCCAAAACCACAAACTCTAAAGCCTAAACCCTAAATCAAAACCTCAAAACCTCAAAACCACAAACCTTAAAGCCCAAACACTAAACCCTAAACTATAAACCCTAAAACCGAAACCATAACATCTAAACCCCAAACCCTAAAGCCTAAACACTAAACCCTAAAGCCTTAACCCTAAACCACAAACACTAAAGCCCTAACACTAAACTATAAACCATAAACGCTAAACGATAAACCCTAAACCCCAAACCATTAACCCTAAACCCTAAACCATAAACCCTAAATCCTAAACCATAAACCGAAAACCCTACACCCTAAACCCTAAACCATAAACCCTCAACACAAAACGCTACATCATAAACCAGAAACACTAAACCATAGACCCTAAACAATAAACCCTCAACCCTAAAGCATAAACCCTAAACCCTAAACACTAAGCCCTAAACCATAAACCACAAACCCTAAACTATAAACCCTCAACCCAAAACCATAAATAATAAGCCCTAAACCTTACGCCCTAAACACTAAACCACAATCCCTAAAACCAAAACCCTAAACCATAAGCCGTCAACACCATATCATAAACCCTTACCCATAAACCCTATACACTAAACCCTAAACCACAAACCCTAAAGCATAATCCCTAAACTATAAACCCTAAACCCTAAACCGTAAATCCTCAACCACAAAGCATAAATCATAGACCCTAAACCCTACACCATAAACACTAAACCATAATCCCTAAAGCCAAAACCCTAAACCATAAGCCTTCAACCCCAAATTAAAAACCCTAAACCCTAAACCCTACACCCGAAACCCTAAACCATAAACCACAAACCCAAATGCCTAAATCCTAAACCATAAACAATATACCCTAAACCCTAAACCATAAACCCTAAACCACAAACTCTAAAACATAAACCCTAAATTACAACCTCTAAACCCTAAACCACAAACCCTAAAGCCCAAACACTAAACCCTAAACCCTAAACCCTAAAGCCTAAACCCTAAACACTAAAGCCTAAACACTAAACTATAAACCAAAACCCTCTACCACAAACCATAAACCATAGACCCTAAACCCTAAGCCACAAACCCTAAATCCTAAACTCTAAATCATAAACCCTAAAGCCTACACACTAAACTATAAACCCTAAACCCCAAACCATTATCCCTAAACCCTAAACCATACACCCTAAACCCTAAACCACAAACCCTAACGCAGAAACCCTAAACTATAAACCATAAACCCTAAGCCATAAACCTTTAAACCCAAACCATAAATAATAAACCCTAAACCCTACACTCTAAACACTAAACCACAGTCCCTAAGGCCTAAACCCTAAACCATAAGCCATCAACCCCAAATTATAAACCCTAAACCCTAAACCATACACCGTAAAACCTAAACCACGAACCCTAAAGCATAAACCTTAAACTATAAACCCTAAACCATAAACCATCAACCCCAACCCATAAACCCATAAACCCTAAACCCTAAACCATAAACCATCATCCCAAACAATAAACACTAAACCTTAAACCCTACACCCTAAAGCCTAAACCACAAACCTAAAGCCAAAACCTTAAATCATAAACCCTCAACCCCAAATAATCATAAACCCTAAACTATAAACCATAAACCCTAAACCCTCAACATTAAACCCTAAACCCTAAACCCTAAACCCTAAATCCCAAATCCTAAACCCTAGACCACAACCCCAAACCCTAAACTATAAACCCTCAACACTAAACTATAAACCCAAAACCCTAAATCCCAAATCCTAAACCCAAAACCACAAACTCTAAAGCCTAAACCCTAAATCAAAACCTCAAAACCCTAAACCACAAACCTTAAAGCCCAAACACTAAAGCCTAAACTATAAACCCTAAAACCGAAACCATAACACCTAAACCCCAAACCCTAAAGCCTAAACACTTAACCCTAAAGCCTTAATCCTAAACCACAAACACTAAAGCCCTAACACTAAACTATAAACCATAAATGCTAAGCCATAAACCCTAAACCCCAAACCATTAACCCTAAACCCTAAACCATAAACCCTAAATCCTAAACCCTAAACCGAAAACCCTACACCCTAAACCCTAAACCATAAACCCTCAACTCAAAACGCTATATCATAAACCAGAAACACTAAACCCTAGACCCTAAACAATAAACCCTCAACCCTAAAGCCTAAACCCTAAACCCTAAACCCTAAGCCCTAAACCATAAACCACAAACCCTAAACTATAAACCCTCAACCCAAAACCATAAATAATAAGCCCTAAACCTTACGCCCTAAACACTAAACCACAATCCGTAAAACCAAAACCCTAAACCATAAGCCGTCAACACCATATCATAAAACCTAACCCCTAAACCCTATACACTAAACCCTAAACCACAAACCCTAAAGCATAATCCCTAAACTATAAACCCTAAACCCTAAACCGTAAATCCTCAACCACAAAGCATAAATCATAGACCCTAAACCCTACACCATAAACACTAAACCATAATCCCTAAAGCCAAAACCCTAAACCATAAGCCTTCAACCACAAATTAAAAACCCTAAACCCTAAACCCTACACCTGAAACCCTAAACCATAAACCACAAACCCAAATGCCTAAATCCTAAACCATAAACAATATACCCTAAACCCTAAACCATAAACCCTAAACCACAAACTCTAAAACATAAACCCTAAATTACAACCCCTAAACCCTAAACCACAAACCCTAAAGCCCAAACACTAAACCCTAAACCCTAAACCCTAAACCATAAAGCCTAAACCCTAAACACTAAAGCCTAAACACTAAACTATAAACCAAAACCCTCTACCACAAACCATAAACCATAGACCCTAAACCCTAAGCCACAAACCCTAAATCCTAAACTCTAAATCATACCCCCTAAAGCCTACACACTAAATTATAAACCCTAAACCCCAAATCATAAACCTTAAACCATAATCATACTCCCTAAATCCTAAACCATAAATCCTAAACCATAAACCCTAAACCCTAAATCATACACCACAAACCCTAAACCCTAAAACCTAAACCCTAATTCCTAAACCATAAACCCTCAACCCCAAACCATAAATCTAAAACCCTAAACCATATACACTAAATCACAAACCCTAAACCCTAGAGCCTAAACCATAAACCCTCAACCCCAAACCATAAAACATAAACCCTACAACCTAAACCCTAAACCACAAACCTAAAGCCTAAACCCTAAACCATAAACCATCAATCCCAAACTATCATAAACCATAAACCCTAAACCATAAGAACTCAACCCCAAATCATACACCCTAACCCCTAAACCATACACCATAAACCCTAAACCACAAACACTAGACCACAAACCCTAAACTATAAACCCTAAACCCTAAGCCATAAACCTTCAACCCCAAACCATAAATAATAAACCCTAAACCCTATACTCTAAACACTAAACCACAATCCCTAAAGCCTAATCCCTAAACCATAAGTGTTCAACCCAAAATTATAAACCCTAAACCCTAAACCTTACACTGTAAAACCTAAACCACAAACCCTAAAGCATAAACCCTAAACTAGAAATGTTAAACCATAAACCCTCAACCCCAACCCATAAACCATAAGCCCTAAACGCTACACCCTAAACCACAAACCCCAAACCCTAAACCCTAAACCATAACCATCAACCTAAACCATAAACAGTAAACCCTAAACCTACACCATAAACCCTAAACCACAAACCTAAAGCCAAAACCTTAAACCATAAACCCTAAGCCCTAAACCCTAAACCCTAAACCATAAACCATAACCATAAACCATAAACCCTAAACCCTAAACCCTCAACCATAAACCTTAAACCAGAAATCCTAAACCCTAGACCACCTCACCAAACCTTAAACCATATACCATAAACCACAAACCCTAAAGTCTACACCCTAAACCCCAAAACATAAACCCTCAATCCCAAATCATCATAAACCCTAAACCCTAAACCCTAAACCCTAAATCTTAAACCTTAAACCACAAACCCTAATGCCGAAACCCTAAACCATAAACCCTAAACCATAAACCATCAACCCTAAATCATAAACACTAAACCTCAAATCCTAAACTATAAACCATAAACCCTAAACCCTAAACCAAAAACCCTAAACCACAAACCCTAAAGCCCAACACTAAACTATAAACCCTAAACCCTAAAGCCTAAACCATAAACACTAAAGCCTAAACACTAAACTATAAACCATAAGGCCTAAACCGTATACCCTATACAACAAACCCTAAACCCTAAAGCCTAAACTCTAAACCACAAACCCTAAAGCATACACCCTAAACCATAAACGCTCAACCCCAAATCATAAAACCTAAACCATAATCATACACACTAAACCCTAACTCATAAACCCTAAACCCTAAACCATAAACCCTAAACCCTAAATCATACACCATAAACACTAAACCCTAAACCTAAACCCTAATTCCTAAACCATAAACCCTGAACCCCAAACCATAAACCCTACACCCTAAATCACAAACCCTAAACTCTAGAGCCTAAACCATAAACCATCAACCCTAAACCATAAACCATAAACCCTACAGCCTAAACCCTAAACCACAAACCTAAAGCCTAAACCCTAAACCATAAACCAAAAACCCCAAACCATCATAAACCATAAACCTTAAACTATAAACCCTAAACCATAAACCATCAACCCCAACCCACAAACCCATAAACCCTAAACCATAAACCATAAACCATCATCCCAAACCATAAACACTAAACCCTAAACCCTTCACCCTAAAGCCTAAACCACAAACCTAAAGCCAAAACCTTAAACCGTAGACCCTCAACCCCAAACAATCATAAACCCTAAACCATAAACCCTAAACCATAAACCCTCAACATTAAACCCTAAACCCTAAACCCTAAACCTCAAATCCTAAACCCTAGACCACAACCACAAACCCTAAACTTTAAACCCTCAACACTAAACTATAAAGCCAAAACCCTAAACCCCAAATCATAAACCCTAAACCACAAATTCTAAAGCCTAAACCCTAAATCAAAACCCCAAAACCCTAAACCACAAACCCTAAAGCCCAAGCACTAAACCCAAAACCATAAACCCTAAAACCAAAACCATAACACCTAAACCCCAAACCCTAAATCATAAACACTAAACCCTAAAGCCTTAACCCTAAACCACAAACACTAAAGCCCTAACACTAAACTATAAACCATAAACGCTAAACCATAAACCCTAAACCCCAAACCATAAACCATAAACCCTAAACCATAAACCCTAAACCCTAAACCAAAAACCCTACACCCTAAACCCTAGACCATAATCCCTCAACTCAAAACGCAACATCCTAAACCACAAACACTAAACCCTAGACCCTAAACAATAAATCCTCAACCCTAAAGCATAAACCCTAAACCCTATAGCCTAAGCCCTAACCCATAAACCACAAACCCTAAACTATAAACCCTCAACCCAAAACCATAAATAATAAGCCCTAAACCTTACGCCCTAAACACTAAACCACAATCCCTAAAGCAAAAACCCTAAACCATAAGCCGTCAACCCCATATCATAAACCCTAACCCCTAAACCCTACACCTTAAACCCTAAACCACAAACCCTAAAGCATAATCCCTAAACTATAAATCCTAAACGCTAAACCGTAAATCCTCAACCACAAAGCCTAAATCATATACCCTAAACCCTACACCATAAACGCTAAACCACAATCCCTAAAGCCAAAACCCTAAACCATAAGCCTACCCCAAATTAAAAACCCTAAACCATAAACCCTAAACCATAAACCATAAACCCAAATGCCTAGACCCTAAACCATAAACAATAAACCCTAAACCCTAAACTATAAACCCTAAACCACAAACTCTAAAACATAAACCCTAAATCACAACCCCTAAACCCTAAACCCTAAACACTAAAGCCTAAACCCTAAACACTAAAGCCTAAACACTAAAGCCTAAACACTAAACTATAAACCATAAACCCTCTACTACAAACCATAAACCATAGACCCTAAACCCTAAGCCACAATCCCTGAATCCTAAACTCTAAATTACAAACCCTAAAGCCTACACACTAAACCGTAAACCATAAACCCCAAATCATAAACCTTAAACCATAATCATACTCCCTAAATCCTAAACCATAAACCCTAAACCCTAAATCATACACCATAAACCCTAAACCCTAAAACCTAAACCCTAATTCCTAAACCATAAACCCTCAACCCCAGACCATAAACCCAAAACCCTAAACCATATACACTAAATCACAAACCCTAAACCCTAGAGCCTAAACCATAAACCCTAAACCCCAAACCATAAACCACAAACCCTACAACCTAAACCCAAAACCACAAACCTAAAGCCTAAACCCTAAACCATAAACCATCAATCCAAGCCATCATAAACCATAAACCCTAAACCATAAACCCTAAACCATAAGCCCTCAACCCCAAATCATACACCATAACCCTTAAACGATACACCCTAAACCCTAAACCACAAACCCTAAAGCATAAACCCTAAACTATAAACCCTAAACCATAAGACATAAACCTTCAACCCCAAACCATAAATAATAAACCGTAAACCCTACACTCTAAACACTAAACCACAATCCCTAAAGCCTAATCCCTAAACCATAAGCATTCAACCCCAAATTATAAACCCTAAACCCTAAACCCTAAACTGTAAAACCTAAACCACAAACCCTAAAGCATAAACCCTAATCTAGAAACGTTAAATCATAAACCCTCAACCTCAACCCATAAACCATAAGCCCTAAACCCTACACCCTAAACCACAAACCCCAAAGCCTAAATCCTAAACCATAAACCATCAACCTAAACCATAAACGGTAAACCCTAAAACCTACACCCTAAACCCTAAACCACAAACCTAAAGCCAAAACCTTAAACCATAAACCCTCAACCCTAAACCATAAACCCTAAACCATAAACCATAAACCATAAACCATAAACCCAAAACACTAAACCCTCAACCCTAAACCTTAAACCCGAAATCCTAAACCCTAGACCACCTCACTAAACCTTAAACCATAAACCCTAAACCACAAACCCTAAAGCCTACACCCTAAACCCCAAAACATAAACCCTCAACCCCAAATCATCATAAACCCTAAACCTTAAACCCTAAACCTTAAATATTAAACCACAAACCCTAATACCTAAACCCTAAACCATAAACCATAAACCCTAAACCATAAACCATCAACCCTAAACCATAAACCCTAAACCTCAAATCCTAAACTATAAACCACAAACCCTAAACCACAAACCCTAAAGCCCATAGTAAACTATAAACCCTAAACCCTAAAGCCTAAACCATAAACACTAAAACCTAAACACTAAACTATAAACCATAAGCACTAAACCGTAAACCCGCTACCAAAAACCATAAACCATAGACCCTAAACCCTAAGCCACAAACCCTAAAGCCTAAACTCTAAACCACAAACCCTAAAGCCTACACCCAAAACCATAAACGCTAAACCCCAAATCATAAAACCTGAACCATAATCATACACACTAAACCCTAACTCATAAACCCTAAACCCTAAACCCTAAACCATAAACCCTAAACCATAAACCCTAAACCCTAAATCATACACCATAAACCCTAAACCCTAAAACCTAAACCCTAATTCCTAAACCATAAACCCTGAACCCCAAACCATAAACCCTACACCCTAAATCACAAACCCTAAACCCTAGAGCCTAAACCATAAACCCTCAACTCTAAACCATAAACCATAAATCCTACAGCCTAAACCCTAAACCACAAACCTAAAGCCTAAACCCTAAACCATAAACCATCAACCCCAAACCATCATAAACCATAAACCTTAAACCATAAACCCTAAACCATAAGCCCTCAAACCGAAATCATACACCCTAACCCCTAAACCGTACAGCCTAAACCCTACACCACAAACCCAAAACTATAAACCCTAAACCCTAAGCCATAAACCTTCAACCCCAAACCATAAATAATAAACCCTAAATCCTACACTCTAAACACTAAACCACTATCCCTAAACCATAAGCCATCAACCCCAATTTATAAACCCTAAACCCTAAACCATACACCGTATAACCTAAACCACAAACTCTAAAGCATAAACCCTAACTATAAACCCTAAACCATAAACCTTCAACCCCAACCCATAAACCCTAAACCCTAAACCCTACATCCTAAACTACAAACGCTAAAGCCTAAACCCTAAACCATAAACCATCAACCCAAACCATAAACACTAAACCCTAAACCCTACACCCTCAAGCCTAAACCACAAACCTAAAGCCAAAACCTTAAACCATAAATCCTCAACACCAAACAATCATAAACCTAAAACCATAGACCCTAAACCCTAAACCACAAACTCTAAAGCCTAAACCTTAAACCATAAACCACAAACCATAAACCATAAACCATAAACCATAAACCCTCAACACTAAACCCTAAACCCTAAACCCTAAACCCCAAATTCTAAACCCTAGACCACAACTCCAAACCCTAAACTATAAACCCTCAACCCTAAACTATAAACCCAAAACCCGAAACCCCGAATCCTAAACCATAAACCACAAAATCCAAAGCCTAAATCCTAAATCACAACCCCAAAACCCTAAACCCCAAACCCTAAAGCCTAAACACTAAACCCTAAAGCCTTAACCCTGAACCACAAACACTAAAGCCCTAACACTAAACAATAAACCATAAACGCTAAACCATAAATCCTTAACCCCAAACCCTAAACCCTAAACCATAAACCCTAAACCCTAAACCATAAACCGAAAACCATACACCCTAAACCCTAAACCATAATCTCTAAACTCAAAACGCTATATCATGAACCACAAACACTAAACCCTAGACCCTAAACAATAAATTCTCAACCCCAAAGCATAAACCCTAAACCCTAAACCCTAAGCCCTAAACCATAAACCAGAAACCCTAAAGCCTACACGCTAAACTATAAACCCTCAACCTAAAACCATAAATCTTAAGCCCTAAACCTTACACCCTAAACACTAAACCACAATCCTTAAAGCCTAAACCATAACCATAAGCCCTTAACCCTATATCATAAACCCTAAACCCTAAACCCTACACCCTAAACCCTAAACCACAAACCCTAAAGCATAAACCCTAAACTATAAAGGCTAAACCCTAAACCATAAATCCTCAACCACAATGCATAAATCATAAACTCTAAACCCTACACCAAAAACACTAAACCACAATCCCTAAAGCCCAAACCCTAAACCATAAGCCTTTAACCCAAAATTAAAAACCCTAAATCCTAAACCCTACACCCTAAACCCTAAACCCTAAACCCTAAACCACAAACCCAAATGGCTAAACCCTAAACCATAAACCATAAACCCTAAACCATAAACCACAAACCCTAAAGCATAAACCCTAAACCATAAACCCTAAACCTCAAATCCTAAACTATAAACCACAAACCCTAAACCCTAAACCAAAAACCCTAAACCACAAACCCTAAAGCCCAATACTAAACTATAAACCCTAAACCCTAAAGCCTAAACCATAAACACTAAAGCGTAAACACTAAACTATAAACCATAAGCCCTAAACCGTAAACCATCTACCACAAACCATAAACCATAGACCTTAAACCCTATGCCACAAACCCTAAAGCCTAAACTCTAAACCACAAACCCTAAAGCCTACACCCTAAACCATAAACGGTCAACCCCAAATCATAAAACCTAAACCATAATCATACACACTAAACCTTAACTCATAAACCCTAAACCCTAAACCCTAAACCATAAACCCTAAACCATAAACCCTAAACCCTAAATCATACACCATAAACCCTAAATCCTAAACCTAAACCCTAATTCCTAAACCATAAACCCTGAACCCCAAACCATAAACCCTACACCCTAAATCACAAACCCTAAACCGTAGAGCCTAAACCATAAACCATCAACCCTAAACCATAAACCATAAACCCTACAGCCTAAACTCTAAACCACAAACCTAAAGCCTAAACCCTAAACCATAAACCATCAACCCCAAACCATCATAAACTATAAACCTTAAACCATAAACCCTAAACCAAAAGCCCTCAAACCGAAATCATACACACTAACCCCTAAACCGTACACCCTAAACCCTACACCACAAACCCTAAAGCATAAAACCTAAACTATAAACCCTAAACCCTAAGCCATAAACCTTCAACCCCAAACCATAAATAATAAACCCTAAACCCTACACTCTAAACACTAAACCACAATCCCTAAAGCCTAAACCCTAAACCATAAGCCCTCAACCCCAAATTATAAACCCTAAACCTTAAATCATACACCGTATAACCTAAACCACAAACTCTAAAGCATAAACCCTAAACTATAAACCCTAAACCATAAACCTTTAACCCTAACCCATAAACCCTAAACCCTAAACCCTACACCCTAAACTACAAACGCTAAAGCCTAAACCCTAAACCATAAACCATAAACCCAAACCATAAACACTAAACCCTAAACCCTACACCCTCAAGCATAAACCACAAACCTAAAGCCAAAACCTTAAACCATAAACCCTCAACCCCAAACAATCATAAACCCTAAACCATAAACCCTATACCCTAAACCACAAACCCTAAAGCCTAAACCTTAAACCATAAACCATGAACCATAAACCATAAACCATAAACCATAAACCCTCAAGACTAAACCCTAAACCCTAAACCCTAAACCCCAAATTCTAAACCCTAGACCACAACCCCAAACCCTAAACTATAAACCCTCAACCCTAAACTATAAACCCAAAACCCGAAACCCCGAATCCTAAACCATAAACCACAAACTCCAAAGCCTAAATCCTAAATCACAACCCCAAAACCCTAAACCACAAACCCTAAAGCCCAAACACTAAACCCTAAACTATAAACTCTAAAACCTAAACCCTGACCCCTAAACCCCAAACCCTAAAGCCTAAACACTAAACCCTAAATAAAGCCTTAACCCTGAACCACAAACACTAAAGCCCTAACACTAAACTATAAACCATAAATGCTAAACCATAAATCCTTAACCCCAAACCCTAAACCCTAAACCCTAAACCATAAATCCTAAACCCTAAACCCTAAACCGAAAACCCTACACCCTAAACCCTAAACCATAATCCCTCAACTCAAAACGCTATATCATGAACAACAAACACTAAACCCTAGACCCTAAACAATAAATTCTCAACCCCAAAGCATAAACCCTAAACCCTAAACCCTAAGCCCTAAACCATAAACCACAAACCCTAAAGCCTACACCCTAAACTATAAACCCTCAACCTAAAACCATAAATCTTAAGCCCTAAACCTTACACCCTAAACACTAAACCACAATCCTTAAAGCTTAAACCATAACCATAAGCCCTCAACCCCATATCATAAACCCTAACCCATAAACCCTATACCCTAAACCCTAAACCACAAACCCTAAAGCATAAACCCTAAACTATAAACGCTAAATCCTAAACCGTAAATCCTCAACCACAAAGCATAAATCATAAACTCTAAACCCTACACCAAAAACACTAAACCACAGTCCCTAAAGTCCAAACCCTAAACCATAAGCCTTCAACCCAAAATTAAAAACCCTAAATCCTAAACCCTACCCCCTAAACCCAACACCCTAAACCCTAAACCATAAACCATAAACCCTAAGCCACAAACCTAAATGCCTAAACCCTAAACCATAAACCCGAAACCCTAAACCCTAAACCATAAACCCTAAACCATAAACTCTAAAACATAAACCCTAAATCACAACCCCTAAACCCTAAACCACAAACCCTAAAGCCCAAACACTAGACCCTAAAGCCTAAACCCTAAACCTTAAATATTAAACCACAAACCCTAATGCCTAAACCCTAAACCATAAACCATAAACCCTAAACCATAAACCATCAACCCTAAACCACAAACCCTAAACGAAAAACCCTACACCACAAACCCTAAAGCCCAATACTAAACTATAAACCCTAAACCCTAAAGCCTAAACCATAAACACTAAAGCCTAAACACTAAACTATAAACCATAAGCCCTAAACCGTAAAGCCTCTACCACAAACCATAAACCATAGACCCTAAACCCTAAGCCACAAACCCTAAAGCCTAAACTCTAAACCACAAACCCTAAAGCCTACACCCTAAACCATAAACCCTCAACCCCAAATCATAAAACCTAAACCATAATCATACACACTAAACCCTAACTCATAAACCCTAAACCCTAAACCATAAACCATAAACCCTAAACCATAAACCAAAAACCCTAAATCATACACCATAAACCCTAAACCATAAAACCTAAACCCTAATTCCTAAACCATAAACCCTGAACCCCAAACCATAAACCCTACACCCTAAATCACAAACCCTAACCGTAGAGCCTAAACCATAAACCCTCAACCCTAAACCATAAACCATAAACCCTACAACCTAAACCCTAAACTACAAACCTAAAGCCTAAACCCTAAACCATAAACCATCAACCCCAAACCATCATAAACCATAAACCTTAAACCATAAACCCTAAACCAAAAGCCCTCAAACCGAAATCATACACCCTAACCCCTAAACCGTACACCCTAAACCCTACACCACAAACCCTAAAGCATAAACCCTAAACTATAAACCCTAAACCCTAAGCCATAAACCTTTAACCCCAAACCATAAATAATAAACCCTAAACCCTACACTCTAAACGCTAAACCACAATCCCTAAAGCCTAAACCCTAAACCATAAGCCCTCAACCCCAAATTATAAACCCTAAACACTAAACCATACACCGTATAACCTAAACCACAAACTCTAAAGCATAAACCCTAAACTATAAACCCTAAACAATAAACCTTCAACCCCAACCCATAAAACCTAAACACTAAACCCTACACCCTAAACTAGAAACGCTAAAGCATAAACCCTAAACCATAAACCATAAACCCCAAATCCTAAACCATAAGACTTCAACCCAAAATTAAAAACCCTAAACCCTAAACCCTAAACCCTAAACCACAAACCCAAGTGCCTAAACCCTAAACCCTAAACCCTAAACCCTAAACCCTAAACTATAAAACCTAAACTATAAACTGTAAAACATAAACCCTAAATTATAACCTCTAAACCCTAAACCACAAACCCTAAAGCCCAAACACTAGACCCTAAAGCTTAAACCCTAAAGCATAAACCCTAAACACTAAAGCCTAAACACTAAACTATAAACCATAAACCCTCTACAACAAACCATAAACCACAGACCACAACCCTAAGCCTACACACTAAACAATAAACCCTCAACCCCAAATCATAAACCCTAAACCATAATCATACACCCTAAACCCTAAACTATAAAACCTAAACCCTAAACCGTAAACCCTAAACCATAAATCCTAAAGCCTAAATCATACACCATAAACCCTAAACCATAAACCTAAACCCTAATTCCTAAACCATAAACCCTAAACCCTAAACCCTACACCCTAAATCACAAACCCTAAACCCTAGAGCCTAAACCATAAACCTCAACCCCAAACCATAAGCCATAAACCATAAATCGTACAACCTAAACCCTAAACCACAAACCTAAAGCCTAAACACTAAATCATAAACCATCAATCCCAAACCATGATAAACCATAAACCCTAAACCATAAACCCTAAACCATAAGCCATCAACCCCAAATCATACACCCTAACCCCTAAACCATACACCCTAAGCCCTAAGCCACAAACCCTAAAGCATAAACCCTAAATTGTAAACCCTAAACCCTAAGCCATAAACCATCAACCCCAAACTATAAATAATAAACCTTAAACCCTACACTCTAAACACTAAACCACAATCCCTAAAGCCTAATCCCTAAACCATAAGCCCTCAACCTCAAATTATAAACCCTAAACCCTAAAGGATAAACCCTAAACTATAAACCCTAAACAATAAACCCTCAACCCCAACCCATAAACCCTAAACCCTAAACCCTACACCATAAACCACAAACCCTAAAGCCTAAACCCTAAATCATAAACCATCAACCTAAACCATAAATAGTAAACCCTAAACGCTACACCCTAAACCCTAAACCACAAACCTAAAGCCAAAACCTTAAACCATAAACCCTCAACCCCAAACAATCATAAACCCTAAACCATAAACCATAAACCATAAACCATAAACCATAAACCATAAATCATAAACCATAAACCATAAACCATAAACCCTAAACCATAAATCCTAAACCCTAGACCACAACCCCAAACCCTAAACCATAAACCCTCAACCATAAACTATAAACCCAAAACCCTAAACCCCAACTCCTAAATCCTAAACCACAAACTCTAAAGCATAAATCCTAAATCACAACCGTAAACCCTAAAGCCCAAACACTAAACCCTAAACCATAAACCATAAACCTAAACCCGAACCCAAAACCCCAAACCCTACAGCATAAACACTAAACCCTAAAGCCTTAACCCTAAACCACAAACACTAAAGCCCTAACACTAAACAATAAACCATAAATGCTAAACCATAAACCCTTAACCCTAAACCATAAACCCTAAACCCTAAACTATAAACACTAAACCCTAAACCCTAAACCCAAATCCCTACACCCTAAACCCTAAACCATAAACCCTCAACCATAAACTATAAACCCAAAACCGTAAACCCCAACTCCTAAATCCTAAACCACAAACTCTAAAGCCTAAACCCTAAATCACAACCGTAAACCCTAAACCGCCAACCCTAAAGCCCAAACACTAAACCCTAAACCATAAACCATAAACCTAAACCCGAACCCCAAAACCCCAAACCATAAAGCATAAACACTAAACCCTAAAGCCTTAACCATAAACCACAAACACTAAAGCCCTAACACTAAACTATAAACCATAAACGCTAAACCATAAACCCTTAACCCTAAACCATAAACCCTAAATCCTAAACTATAAACCCTAAACCCTAAACCCTAAACCCAAATCCCTACACCCTAAACCCTAAACCATAAACCCTCAACTCAAAATGCTACATTCTAAACCATAAATACTAAACCCTAGACCCTAAACAATAAACCCTCAGCCCCAACCCATAAACCCTAAACCCTACCCTAGACCCAACCCCAAACCCTAAACTATAAACCCTCACCCCAAAACCATAAATCATAAGCCCTAAACCTTACGCCCTAAGCACTAAACCACAATCCCTTAAAACCATAAACCATAAATCCTCAACCATAAACCCTAAACCCTACCCTAGACCCAACCCCAAACCCTAAACTATAAACCCTCACCCCAAAACCATAAATCATAAGCCCTAAACCTTACGCCCTAAGCACTAAACCACAATCCCTTAAAACCATAAACCATAAATCCTCAACCATAAACCCTAAACCCTACCCTAGACCCAACCCCAAACCCTAAACTATAAACCCTCACCCCAAAACCATAAATCATAAGCCCTAAACCTTACGCCCTAAGCACTAAACCACAATCCCTTAAAACCATAAACCATAAATCCTCAACCATAAACCCTAAACCCTACCCTAGACCCAACCCCAAACCCTAAACTATAAACCCTCACCCCAAAACCATAAATCATAAGCCCTAAACCTTACGCCCTAAGCACTAAACCACAATCCCTTAAAACCATAAACCATAAACCCTAAACCCTAAACTATAAACCCTCAACCCAAAACCATAAATCATAAGCCCTAAACCTTACGCCCTAAGCACTAAACCACAATCCCTAAAGCCTAAACACTAAACAATAAGCCATCAACCCCAAATCATCAACCCTAACCCCTAAACCCTACACCCTAAACCCTAAACCACAAACCCTAAAGCATAAACCATAAACTATAAACGCTAAACCCTAAACCATAAATCCTCAACCATAAAAGCATAAATCATAAATCCTAAACCCTACACCATAAACACTAAACCAGAATCCCTAAAGGCCAAACCTTAAACCATAAGCCTTCAACCCCAAATTATAAACCCTAAACCCTAAATCCTAAACCCTAAAACCTAAACCACAAATGCTAAAGCATAAAACCTAAACTATAAACCATATACCCTAAACCACAAACCGTAAACTCTAAACCTTAAACCACAACCCATAAACCCCACACCATAAACCCTAAACCATAAACCCTAAACCATAAAACCACAACCCCAAACCATAAACCCTAAACACAAAACCCTATATCCTAAACCACAAACCCTAAACCCTATACCTTAACCATAAACCCGCAACCCAAAACCATAAATCCTAAATGCTAAACCCTAAGCCCTAAACCCTAAACGACAAACCTTAAAGCCTAAACCCTAAACCATAAACCCTCAACCACAAACCATATATCATAAATCCTAAACCCTACACCCTAAACACTAAACCACAATCCCTTAAGCCTAAACCCTAAACCATAAGCCCTCAAACCAAAATCATAAATCCTAACCCCTAAACCATACACCATAAACCCTAAACCACAAACCCTAAAGAATAAACACTAAACTATAAACCTTAAATCATAAACCATAAACCTTCAACCCCAAACAATAAATCATAAATCCTAAACCCTACACTCTAAACACTAAACGACAATCCCTAAAGCCTAATCCCTAAACCATAAGCCATCAACCCCAAATTATAAACCTTAAACCGCAAACGCTACACTGTAAAACATAAACCACAAACCCTAAAGCATAAACCCTAAACTATAAACCCTAAACCATAAACCCTCAATCCCAACCCGTAAACCCTAAACCATACACCCTAAACCAAAAACCACAAAGCATAAACCCTAAACTATAAACCATCAACCCAAACCATAAACGGTAAACCCTAAACCCTACACCCTAAACCCTAAACCACAAACCTAAAGCCAAAACTTTAAACCATAAACCCTCAACCATAAACCATAAACCATAAACCCTAAACCCTATACCCTAAATCACAAACCCTAAACCCTAGAGCCTAAACCATAAACCTTCAACCCCAAACCATAAACCATAAACCCTACAACCTAAACCCTAAACCACAAACCTAAAGCATAAACCCTAAATCATAAACCATCAACCCCAAACCATCATAAACCGTAAACCCTAATCCATAAGACCTCAACCCCAAATCATACACCCTAACCCCTAAACCATACACCCTAAACCCTAAACCACAAACGCAAAAGCATTAACCCTAAACTATAAACCCTAAACCCTAAGCCATAAACCATCAACCCCAAACTATAAATAATAAATCCTAAACCCTACACTCTAAACACTAAACCACAATCCCTAAAGCCTAATCCCTAAACCATAAGCCCTCAACCCCAAATTATAAACCCTTAAACCCTAAAAGATAAACCCTAAACTATAAACCCTAAATCATAAACCCTCAACCTTAACCCATAAACCATAAACCCTAAACCCTAAACCACAAACCCTAAAGCCTAAACCCTAAACCATAAACCATCAACCCAAACCATAAACGGTAAACACTAAATCCTACACCCTAAACCCTAAACCACAAACCTAAAGCCAAAACCTTAAACCATAAACCCTCAATCCCAAACAATCATAAACCCTAAACCACAAACCCTAAACCATAAACCCTAAACCATAAACCATAAACCATAAACCCTAAACCCTAAACCCTAGACCACAACCACAAACCCTAAAGCATAAACCCTAAACTATAAACGCTAAACCCTAAACCATAAATCATCAACCCTAAAGCATAAATCATAAACCCTAAACCCTACACCATAAACACTAAACCAGAATCCCTAAAGGCCAACCCTAAATCATAAGCCTTCAACCCCAAATTATAAACCCTAAACCCTAAATCCAAAACCCTAAACCCTAAACCACAAACCCTAAAGCATAAAACCTGAACTATAAACCATATACCCTAAACCATAAACCCTAAAGCCTAAACCTTAAACCACAACCCCTAAACCCCACACCATAAACCATAAACCCTAAACCCTAAACCTAAACCCTAAACCCTCAACCCCAAACCATAAACCCTAAACACAAAACCCTATACACAAAACCACAAACCCTAAACCCTATACCTTAACCATAAACCCGCAACCCAAAACCATAAATCCTAAACCCTAAACCTTAAGCCTTAAACCCTAAACCACAAACCTTAAAGCCTAAACCCTAAACCCTAAACCCTCAACCACAAACCATATATCATAAATCCTAAACCATACACCCTAAACACTAAACCACAATCCCTTAAGCCTAAACCCTAAACCAAAAGCCCTCAAATCCAAATCATAAATCCTAACCCCTAAACCATACACCATAAACCCTAAACCACAAACACTAAAGCATAAACACCAAACTATAAACCTTAAATCATAAACCAAAAACCATCAACCCCAAACCATAAATCATAAACCCTAAACCCTACACTCTAAACACTAAACCACAATCCCTAAAGCCTAATCCCTAAACCATAAGCCATCAACCCCAAATTATAAACCCTAAACCGTAAACCCTACACTGTAAAATCTAAACCACAAACCCTAAAGCATAAATCCTAAACCCCAAATCCTAAACCCTAGACCACAACCCCAAACCCTAAACTATAAACCCTCAACCCTAAACTATAAACCCAAAACCCTAAACCCCAAATCCTAAACCCTAAACCACAAACTCTAAAGCCTAAATCCTAAATCACAACCCCAAAACCTTAAACCATAAACCTTAAAGCCCAAACACTAAACCCTAAACTATAAACCCTAAAACCTAAACCCTGATCCCTAAACCCCAAACCCTAAAGCCTAAACACTAAACCCTAAAGCCTTAACCCTAAACCACAAACACTAAAGCCCTAACACTAAACTATAAACCTTAAATGCTAAGCCATTAATCCTTAACCCCAAACCATAAACCCTAAATCCTAAACCATAAATCCTAAGCCCTAAAACCTAAACCGAAAACCCTACACCCTAAACCCTAAACCATAAACCCTCAACTCAAAATGCTACATCATGAACCACAAACACTAAACCCTAGACCCTAAACAATATACTCTCAACCCCAAAGCATAAACCCTAAACCCTAAGTCCTAAACAATAAACCACAAACCATAAAGCCTAAATCCTAAACTATAAACCCTCAACCGAAAACCATAAATCTTAAGCCCTAAACCTTACACCCTAAACACTAAACCACAATCCCTAAAGCCTAAACCATAACCATAAGCCCTCAACCCCATATCATAAACCCTAACCCCAAAACCCTACACCCTAAACCCTAAACCACAAATGCTAAAGGATAAACCCTAAACTATAAACGCTAAACCCTAAACCGTAAATCCTCAACCACAAAGCATAAATCATAAACTCTAAACCCTACACCAAAAATACTAAACCATAATCCCTAAAGCCCAAACCCTAAACCATAAGCCTTCAACCCAAAATTAAAAACCCTAAACCCGAAACCCTACACCCTAAACCATAAACCCTAAACCCTAAACCACAAACCCAATTGCCTAAAACCTAAACCATAAACCATAAACCCTAAACCTTAAACCATAAACTCTAAAACATAAACCCTAAATCACAACCCCTAAACCCTAAACCACAAACTCTAAAGCCCAAACACTAAACACTATACCCTAAAGCCTAAACCCTAAATCATAAACCCTAAACCCTAAACCATACACCCTAAACCCCAAACCATAAACCCTAAAGCATAAACCCTAAACTATAAACCCTTTACGGCAAACCATAAACACTAAACACTACACCTTCAACCATAAACCCTAAACCACAAACCCTGAAGCCCAAGCATTAAACCCTAAACCCTAAAGCCTAAAGCCTAAACCCTAAAACCCAAACCCTAAACCCTAAACCCTAAACCCTAAATCATAAACCTTAAAGCCTAAAACCCTAAACCCAAACACGCATAAACCCTAAATTGTAAACCCTAAAACTTAAACCATAAATCCTCAACCCCAAACCATAAACCATTAACACTAAACCCTACACCCTAAACCCTAAACCACAAACCCAAAACCCAAAACCTTAAACCATAAACCATCAAATCCAAACCATAAACCCTAAACCCTAAACCCTTAAATCCTAAACCCTAAACCACAAACGCTAAAGCCTAAAGCATAAGCCCAAAACCCTAAACCATAAACCCCAAACCCTAAAGCCAAAACCATAAAGCCTAAACCCTATACCACAAACACTAAAGCCTAAACTCTAAACTATAAACCCTAAACCCTCAAACCCAAACCATAAACCCTAAACCCTAAACCTTAAACCCTTAATCCTACACCCTAAAAGATAAACCACGAACCATAAAGCCTAAATCATAAACTATAAACCCTAAACTTTAAACCATAACCCTCAACCCCAAACCCTAAACCCTAAATCCTAAACCCTACACCTTAAACCCTAAACCACAAATCTTAAAGCCTAAATCCTAAACCTTAAACTATAAACCACAAACCATAAACCCTAAACCCTAAACCATACATCCTAAAAAATAAAACACAAACCCTAAAGCCTAAACCCTAAACTAGAAAAACTAAACACAAAACCATAAACCCTCAATCCCAGAGCTTAAACCCTATAGCATAAACCCTCAAACCTAAACCATAAATCCTAAATCATAAATCCTAAATCCTCAACCATAAACCCTAAACCACAAACCCAAAAGCCCAAACACTAATCCCTAAACCCTAAACATACACCCTAAACCCTAACCCCCAAACCCTAAAGCCTAAACCATAAACCCTAAAGCCTAAAGCCTAAACCACAAACACTAAAGCATAAACCCTAAACTATAAACACTAAAGCATAATCCATAAACCATCAACCCCAAACCATAAACCCTAAACCCAAAACCATACACCCTAAACCCTAAACCACAAACCCTAAAGCCTATACCCTATACCATAAACCCTCAATCCGAAATCATCAGCCCTAAACCCTAAACTATATACCCTAAACCCATAACCACAAACCCTAAAGCACAAACCCAAAACTATAAACCCAAAACCCTAACCCATAAACCCTCGACCCAAACCATAAATCCTAAAGCCTAAACCCTACACCATAAACCACAAACTCTAAAGAATAAACACTAAACCATAAACCCTCAACCCAAAACCATAAACCCTAAACCATAAACCTTAAAACCTAAACGCTAAATCCTATACCCTAAACCATACACCATCAAACCCAAACCACAAACCCTAAAGTATAAATCCTAAACTATAAATGCTAAACCCCAAACCATAAACCCTAAACCCTAAACCCTTCACACTAAACAACAAGCCCTAAAGCCTAGACCCTAAACCATAAATCTTCAACACTAAACCATATACCCTAAACCCTAAACCCTAAACCATAAACCACAAACACTAAAGCTTAAACCTAAACCATAAATACTAAATCCCAAACCATAAACCCGAAACCCTAAACCCTATACCCTAAACCACAAACCCTAAAGCCTAAACCCTAAACCACAAACATGCTTAAACCCTAAAATATAAACCCTAAACCTTAAACCATAAACCCTCGACCCCAAACTATAAACCATAAACCCTAAACCCTACAACCTAATCCCTAAACCACAAACCCTGCCTAAAACCTAAACCATAAACCCTCAACTCAAAATGCTACATTCTAAACCATAAATACTAAACCCTAGACCCTAAACAATAAACCCTCAACCCCAAAGTATAAACCCTAGACCCTAAACCATAAGCCCTAAACCATAAACCACAAACCCTGAAGCCTAAACCCTAAACTATAAACCCTCAACCCAAAACCATAAATCATAAGCCCTAAACCTTACGCCCTAAGCACTAAACCACAATCCCTAAAGCAAAAACCCTAAAGCATAAATCCTAAACTACAAACCCTAAACCATAAACCTTTTACCCAAAACCATAAACACTAAACCATAGAACTTAAGCCTTAAACCCTAAACCACAAACCCTAAAGCCCAAACACTAAGCCCTAAATCCTACAGCTTAAACGCTAAACCCTAAACCCTAAACCCCAAACCCTAAACCCTAATCCATAAACCCTAAAACCCCAAACCACAAACACACCTAAACCATAAACTATAAACCCAATACCATAAACCATAAACCCTCAACTCCAAACACTAAACCTAAACCCTAAACTATACACCCTTAACCATAAACCACAAACCCCAAACCATTAACCCTCAATCACAAACCCGAAACCTTTAAATCCTAAACCTTATACCCTAAACCCTAAACAACAAACCATGAAGCCTAAAGCCTAAAGCCTAAACCCTAAACCCTAAACGCTAAACCCTAAATCACAAACCCAAAGACCAAACACTAAACACTAAACACTTAACCCTAAACCCTAAACACTAAAGCCACCCTAAACCCAAAGCTTAAAGCCTAAACCCTAAAGTCTAAACCCTAAACCACAAACTTTAAAGCCTAAACACTAACCCCTAAACCACAAACCCTAACGCCTAAATCCTAAACCATAAACCCTCAACCGTAAACAATAAACCCTCAACCCCAAACCATAAACCATAAACCCTAAACCCTACACCCTAAACCCTAAACCACAAACCATAAAGCCTAAACCTTAAACCATAAACCCTCAAACCCAAACCATAAACCCTAAACCTTAAACCCTTAAATCCTAAACCCTACACACTAAAACCTAAACCACAAACCCTAAGGCCTAAAGCCTAAGCCCTAAACCCTAAACCCTAAACCTTAAACACTAAAACATAAACCCTAAACCCTAAACCCTAAACCATAAACCCTCAACCCCAAACTATAAACCCTTAACTCTACACCCTAAACCAAAAACCACGAACCATAAAGCCTAAAGCATAAACTATAAACCCTAAATGCTAAACCAAAAACCACGAACCATTAAGCCTAAACCATAAACTATAAACTCTAAATGCTAAATGATAAACCCTCAACCCCAAACCCTAAACCGTAAACCCTAAACCCTACACCTTAAACCCTAAACCACAAATCCAAAAGAGTAAACATTAAACCCTCAACCCCAATCCATAAACCTTAAACCCTAAACGGTACACCCTAAACCATAAAACACAAACCCTAAGGCCTAAACACTAAACTATAAACACTAAACCCTAAACCATAAACCCTAAACCCCAAAGCATAAATCCCTAAACCCTACACCTTAAATCATAAACCACGAACTATAAAGCATAAATCCTTAACAATAGACGATAAACCCTAAACCCTACACCCAAAACCCTAGACCACTAAACCATAAACCCTAAACGCCAAACCCTAATGCCAACACCTAAACCCTAAACCCTAAACCCTAAAATATAAACCCTAAAATATAAACCCTAAACCTTAAACCATAAACCCTCGACCCCAAATTATAAACCATAAACCCTAAACCCTACAACCTAATCCCTAAACCACAAACCCTGCCTAAACCCTAAACCATAAACCCTCAACCCAAAACCATAAACACTAAACCCTAAACCTTACACCCTAAACCCTAAAGCATAAACCCTAAAACATAAATCCTAAACTACAAACCCTAAACCATAAACCTTTTACCCAAAACCATAAACACTAAACCATAGAACTTAAACCTTAAACCCTAAACCACAAACCATAAAGCCCAAACACTAAGCCCTAAATCCTACAGCTTAAACGCTAAACCCTAAACCCTAAACCTCAAACCCTAAACCCTAATCCATAAACCCTAAAACCCCAAACCACAAACACACCTAAACCATAAACTATAAACCCAATACCATAAACCATAAACCCTCAACTCCAAACACTAAACCCTAAACCCTAAACCATACACCCTTAACCGAAAACCACAAACCTCAAACCATTAACCCTCAATCACAAACCCGAAACCTTTAAATCCTAAACCTTATACCCTAAACCCTAAACAACAAACCATGAAGCCTAAAGCCTAAAGCCTAAACCCTAAACCCTAAACGCTAAACCCTAAATCACAAACCCAAAGACCAAACACTAAACACTAAACACTTAACCCTAAACCCTAAACACTAAAGCCACCCTAAACCCCAAAGCTTAAAGCCTAAACCCTAAAGCCTAAACCCTAAACCACAAACTTTAAAGCCTAAACACTAACCCCTAAACCACAAACCCTAACGCCTAAACCCTAAACCCTAAACCCTCAACCGTAAACAATAAACCCTCAACCCCAAACCATAAACCCTAAACCCTACACCCTAAACCCTAAACCACAAACCCTAAAGCCTAAACCTTAAACCATAAACCCTCAAACCCAAACCATAAACCCTAAACCTTAAACCCTTAAATCCTAAACCCTACACACTAAACCCTAAACCACAAACCCTAAGGCCTAAAGCCTAAGCCCTAAACCCTAAACCCTAAACATTAAACACTAAACCATAAACCCTAAACCCTAAACCATAAACCCTCAACCCCAAACTATAAACCCTTAACTCTACACCCTAAACCAAAAACCACGAACCATAAAGCCTAAAGCATAAACTATAAACCCTAAATGCTAAACCAAAAACCACGAACCATAAAGCCTAAACCATAAACTATAAACCCTAAATGCTAAATGATAAACCCTAAACCCCAAACCCTAAACCGTAAACCCTAAACCCTACACCTTAAACCCTAAACCACAAATCCAAAAGAGTAAACCCTAAACATTAAACCCTCAACCCCAATCCATAAACCTTAAACCCTAAACGGTACACCCTAAACCATAAAACACAAACCCTAAGGCCTAAACACTAAACTATAAACACTAAACCCTAAACCATAAACCCTAAACCCCAAAGCATAAATCCCTAAACCCTACACCTTAAATCATAAACCACGAACTATAAAGCATAAATCCTTAACAATAGACGATAAACCCTAAACCCTACACCCAAAACCCTAGAACACTAAACCATAAACCCTAAACGCCAAACCCTAATGCCAACACCTAAACCCTAAAGCCTAAACCCTAAACCACAAATATGCCTAAACACGAAACTATAAACCCTAAACCAAAAACCATAAATCCTCAACCCCAAACCACAAACTATAAACCATAAACTCTAAACCCTACATCCTAAACCCTAAAGCACAAACCCTAAAGCCTATACCATAAACCATAAACCCTCAAACCCAAACCATAAACGATAAATCCAAAACCCTACACCATAAACCATAAACCAAAAACCCTAAAGCCTAAAGCATGAAGCCTAAACACTAAACACTAAACCCTAAACCATGAAACCTAAAGCCCAAACACTAAACACTAAACAATAAACCCTAAACCCTAAAGCCTAAACCCTAAACCCTAAAACCTAAAACATAAACCCTAAAGCCTGAAGCCTAAACCCTAAACCACAAACACGAAAGCCTAAACTCTAAACTATATACCCTAAACCCAAAACCATAAATCCACAAACCCAAACTGTAAACACTAAACCCTAAATTCTACAAAGAAAACCCTAAAAAACCCTCAACCCTAAAACTATAAACCCTAAACCCTAAACCCTAAACCATAACCACAAACCCTAAACCACAAACCCTAAAGCCAAAACCCTAAACCATAAACCCTCAACCCAAACCATAAACCCTAAACCCTAAACCATACACCCCAAACTATAAATCACAAACCCTAAAGCCTAAAGCCTAAACCAAAAACCCTAAACCCTAAAACCTAAACCTAAACCCTACACCCTAAACCATAAACCCAATGACCTAAATCCTAAACCTAAACCCTAAACACAAACCCCTAAATCATAAACCTTAAGCCCTAAACACTAAACCATAAACCCTAAAGCATAAACCCTAAATCACAACCCCTAAACCCTAAACAATAAACCCTAAACCCTAAACCCTAAACCATAAACTCCAAACCCACAATCCTAAATCCTAAACCATAAACCCTACACCCTAAACTCTAAATACCTAAATGTTAAACCACAAACCCTAAACACAAATCCCTAAACCCTAAACCCTAAACCCTAAACACCAAACCCTAAAGCCTAAAGCCTAAACCCGAAATTATAACCCCTAAACACTAAACTATAAACCATTAGCCCCGAACAATAAATTCTAAACCCTAAACCAAATACCACAAACCCAAAAGCCTAAACCCTAAGCTATAAACCCTCAACCCCAAACCATAAACCATAAACCCTAAGCATTAAACCCTACACCCTAAACTAAAAAGCACAAACCCTTAAGACTAAAGCCTAAACTTTTAACCATAAACCCTAAATCATAAACCATCAACGATAAACCATAAACCCTAAACCCTAAACCCTACATACTAAATCCTAAACCACAAACCCTAAAGCCTAAGGCCTAAACCATAAACACTCTAACCCAAACCATAAACCCTAAATCCTAAACCCTAAACCCTAAACACTACACCACAAACTCTAAAGCCTAAAGCCTAAACCCTAAACCCTAAACACTAAACCACAAACCCTAAAGCCCAAACACTAAATGCTAAACCTTAAACCCTGAACCCTAAACCCTAAACCCTAAACCCTAAACTTTAAACACAAACCCTAAACCCTAAACACTAAACAGTAAATCCTAAACCCTAAACCCATAAACCCTAAACCCTAAACCCCAAACCCTAAACCATAAACCATAAACCATAAACCATAATCCCTCAACCCCAAACAATAAATGCTAAACCCTAAACCCTACATCCTAAACCATAAACCACAAACCCTAAACCATAAACCCTCCACCCCAAACAATAAACCCTAAACCCTAAACACTGCCGCCTAAACCATAAACCACAAACACTAAATCCTAAACCCTAAACTATAAACCATAAACCCTAAACCAAAAACACTCAAACCGAAGCCATAAACCCTAAACGCTACACCCTACACCCTAAACCCTAAACAACAAACCCTAAATCCTCAACCCTAAACCCTAAACCATAAACCCTAAAGCCCAAAGACTAAACCCTAAAGCCTAAAGCCTACACCCTAAACCATAAACCCTAAATTCCAAACTCTAAATCATAAACCCTAAACCCTATACCCTAAACCCTAAAGCCTAAACCATATACCCTAAACCCTAAAGCATAAACTACATACCCTATATCCTAAACCCTAAATAATAAAACCTTAACCCTAAACCCTAAATCCTAAACCCTAAACCCTAAACCCTAAACCCTAAACCCTAAACCTTAGACCCTAAACCCTAAACTATAAACCCTAAGCCCTAAACCCTTAACCATAAACCCTAAAACCTAAACCCTTAACCATAAACCTTAAATCCTCAATCCAAAACCCTAAACCCAAATCCATAAACCCTAAAGCCCAAACACTAAACCCAAAATCCTAAAGCCTAAAGCCTAAACACAAAAGCCTAAATCCTAAACCCCAAACCATAAAGCCTAAATCCTAAACCTTAATGCCTAAACCCCAACCACAAACACTATAGCCTAGACCCTAAACTATAAATCCTAAACCCAAAATGAGAAACCCTTAACCCTAAATCATAAACCCTAAATCATAAACACTACACCCTAAACCCTAACCACAAACCCTAAACCCTAAACCATAAATCCTAAACTATAAACCCTAAACACAAAACCATAAACCCTCAACCACAAACCATAAACCTAAACCATAAACCCTACACACTAAACCCTAAACCACAAACCACAAATGCTAAACCCTAAACCATCAATCCCAAACCCTAAACCATAAACCACAAACCCTAAATCCTAAACCATAAACTCCAAACCCTCAACCCCTAAACCCTAAAGCACAGACACTAATCCCTAATCCATAAACCCTAATCCCTAAACCCCAAACCCTAAAGTCTAAACCCTAAATCATAAACCCTAAACCAAAACCATAAACCATAAATAATAAACCCTAAATCCTAAATCATAAACCCTAAACAACAAACCCTAAAGCTTAAACCCTAAACTATAAACCATAAACCCTAAACCACAAACACTCAACCCTAAACCCTAAACCCTAAACCCTAAACCCTACACCATAAACCCTAAAGCACAAACCATAAAGCCTAAACCTTAAGCCATAAACCCTCAACCCCAAACTATAATCCCTAAACCCTAAATCCTACACCCTAAAACCTAAACCATATACCCTAAACCCTAAAGATTAACCCCTAAACCCTAAAGCCAAAACCTAAACAACAAACACTAAAGCCTAAAGCCTAAACCCTAAACCATAAACCCTCAACCCCAAACCATAAACCATAAACCCTACACCCTAAACCTAAACCACAAACCCTAAAGCCTAAACCTTAGACCATAAAACTTCAACCCAAACAATAAACCCTAAACCATACACCCAAAAAGCTAAATCACAAACCCTAAAGCCTAAGCTTTAAACCCTAAACCCTAAACCACAAATTTTATAGTCCAAACACTAAACCCTAAACCCTAAACACTAAACCCTAACCCCATAAACCTAAACCCTAAACCCTAAACCCTAAACCATAAACCCCAAACAATAAAGCCTAAACCCTAAACCCTAAAGCCTAAACCATAAACCACAAACACTAAAGCCTAAAGCCTAAACCCTAAACCATAAATACTCAACCCCAGACCATAAATCCAAAACCCTAAACCATAAACCACAAACCCTAAAGCCTAAAGCGTAAACCATAAACCCTCAACCCCAAACCATAAAGCCTAAGGCCCCAACCCTACACACTAAACAATAAACCACAAACTCTAAAGACTAAACCCTAAACTATAAACCATAAATCCTGAACCAAAAACCCTCAACCCCAAACCATAAACTAAAAACCTTAAACCCTAAATCGTACACCATAAACCCTAACCAAAAACCCTAAACCCTAAACCCTCATACCCAAACTATAAGCCCTAAACCATACACCCTAAACCAATACCACAAATCCTAAAGCCTAAATCCTAAACTATAAATCATAAACCCTAAACTATAAATCCCAAACCCAAACCCAAAACCCAAAACCCTAAACCACAAACCCTAAAACCTAAACCCTAAAGCTTAATCCCTCAACCCCAAACCATAAATGCCAAATGATAAACCCTAAACCATAAACCACAAACCCTAAACCATAAACCATCCACCCCAAACTACAAACCCTAAACCCTAAACCATAAACCCTAAACTTTAAACCATAAACCCTAAACCATAAACCCTCAATCATAAACCATAAACCATAAACCCTAAACCGTATGCCCTAAACTCTAAACCCTAAACCGTAAACCGTAAACCCTAAACCATAAACCATAAACCATAAAC
Source organism: Arachis ipaensis (assembly GCF_000816755.2). Taxonomy (NCBI): domain Eukaryota; kingdom Viridiplantae; phylum Streptophyta; class Magnoliopsida; order Fabales; family Fabaceae; genus Arachis; species Arachis ipaensis. Next base: position 63,908,457 of record NC_029793.2, read on the forward strand.
CCTAAACCCTAAACCCTAGACCCTAAACCATATACCTTAAAACCTAAGCCCTAAACCCTAAAACATAAACCCTAAACCCTAAACCACAAAACCTAAACCAGGAACCCTCAACCCAAACCACAAACCCTAAAGCCTAAATGCTAAACCATAAACCCTAAACCATTAACCCTCAACCTTAAACCATAAACCCTAAACCCTCAACCTACACCCTAAACCCCAAAACCTAAACACTAAACTACAAACACCAAACCCTAAACCATAAACCCTAAGGCCTATACCCCAAACCCTAAACCCTAAACCCAAAATCATAAACCCAAAACCCAAAACCCTAAACCACAAACCGTAAAGCCTAAATCCTAAATCACAACCCCTAAACCCCAAACCCTAAACCATAAACCCTAAAGCACAAACCATAAATCCTAAACCTTAAACCATAAATCCTCAACCCCAAACCATAAACCATAAACCCTAAATCCTAAACCCTAAACCCTAAAGATTAAACCCTAAAACCTAAAGCCAAAACCCTAACCCACAAATACTAAAGTCTAAACCATAAACCCTAGACTATAAATCCTAAACCCTAAACCATAAATGCTAAATCCCAAACAATAAACCTTAATCCCAACACCCTAAACCTAAACCACAAACCCTAAAGCCTAAACCATATATCGTAAAACCTCAACCCAAACCCTAAACCCTAAACCATACACCATAAAAGCTAAATCACAAATCCTAAAGCCTAAGCATTAAACCCTAAACCGTAAATCACAAATTATAAAGCCCAAACACTAAACCCTAAACCCTGAACACTAAACACTAAACCCTAAAGCCTAAACCCTAAACCATAAACCCCAAACCATAAAGCCTAAACCCAAAACCGTAAAGCCTAAACCATGAACCACAAACACGAAAGCCTAAAGCCTAAACCCTAAACCATAAACACTCAACCCCAAACAATAAATCCTAAACCCTAAACCATAAACCACAAACCTTAAGGCCTAAAGCGTAAACCATAACCCCACAACCCCAAACCATAAACCCTAAAGCCCCAACCCTACCCCCTAAACCATAAACCACAAACCCTAAAGCCTAAACCCTAAACTATAAACCCTAAACCCCAAACCATAAACCCTAAACCATAAACCCTAAATCCTAAACCCTAAACCATAACATCTAAACCCTAAACCCTAAACCATAAACCCCAAACCATAAAGCCTAAACCCGAAACCGTAAAGCCTAAACCATGAACCACAAACACGAAAGCCTAAAGCCTAAACCCTAAACCATAAACACTCAACCCCAAACAATAAATCCTAAACCCTAAACCATAAACCACAAACCTTAAGGCCTAAAGCGTAAACCATAACCCCACAACCCCAAACCATAAACCCTAAAGCCCCAACCCTACCCCCTAAACCATAAACCACAAACCCTAAAGCCTAAACCCTAAACTATAAACCCTAAACCCCAAACCATAAACCCTAAACCATAAACCCTAAATCCTAAACCCTAAACCATAACATCTAAACCCTAAACCCTAAACCATAAACCCCAAACCATAAAGCCTAAACCCGAAACCGTAAAGCCTAAACCATGAACCACAAACACGAAAGCCTAAAGCCTAAACCCTAAACCATAAACACTCAACCCCAAACAATAAATCCTAAACCCTAAACCATAAACCACAAACCTTAAGGCCTAAAGCGTAAACCATAACCCCACAACCCCAAACCATAAACCCTAAAGCCCCAACCCTACCCCCTAAACCATAAACCACAAACCCTAAAGCCTAAACCCTAAACTATAAACCCTAAACCCCAAACCATAAACCCTAAACCATAAACCCTAAATCCTAAACCCTAAACCATAACATCTAAACCCTAAACCCTAAACCATAAACCCCAAACCATAAAGCCTAAACCCGAAACCGTAAAGCCTAAACCATGAACCACAAACACGAAAGCCTAAAGCCTAAACCCTAAACCATAAACACTCAACCCCAAACAATAAATCCTAAACCCTAAACCATAAACCACAAACCTTAAGGCCTAAAGCGTAAACCATAACCCCACAACCCCAAACCATAAACCCTAAAGCCCCAACCCTACCCCCTAAACCATAAACCACAAACCCTAAAGCCTAAACCCTAAACTATAAACCCTAAACCCCAAACCATAAACCCTAAACCATAAACCCTAAATCCTAAACCCTAAACCATAACATCTAAACCCTAAACCCTAAACCATAAACCCCAAACCATAAAGCCTAAACCCGAAACCGTAAAGCCTAAACCATGAACCACAAACACGAAAGCCTAAAGCCTAAACCCTAAACCATAAACACTCAACCCCAAACAATAAATCCTAAACCCTAAACCATAAACCACAAACCTTAAGGCCTAAAGCGTAAACCATAACCCCACAACCCCAAACCATAAACCCTAAAGCCCCAACCCTACCCCCTAAACCATAAACCACAAACCCTAAAGCCTAAACCCTAAACTATAAACCCTAAACCCCAAACCATAAACCCTAAACCATAAACCCTAAATCCTAAACCCTAAACCATAACATCTAAACCCTAAACCCTAAACCATAAACCCCAAACCATAAAGCCTAAACCCGAAACCGTAAAGCCTAAACCATGAACCACAAACACGAAAGCCTAAAGCCTAAACCCTAAACCATAAACACTCAACCCCAAACAATAAATCCTAAACCCTAAACCATAAACCACAAACCTTAAGGCCTAAAGCGTAAACCATAACCCCACAACCCCAAACCATAAACCCTAAAGCCCCAACCCTACCCCCTAAACCATAAACCACAAACCCTAAAGCCTAAACCCTAAACTATAAACCCTAAACCCCAAACCATAAACCCTAAACCATAAACCCTAAATCCTAAACCCTAAACCATAACATCTAAACCCTAAACCCTAAACCATAAACCCCAAACCATAAAGCCTAAACCCGAAACCGTAAAGCCTAAACCATGAACCACAAACACGAAAGCCTAAAGCCTAAACCCTAAACCATAAACACTCAACCCCAAACAATAAATCCTAAACCCTAAACCATAAACCACAAACCTTAAGGCCTAAAGCGTAAACCATAACCCCACAACCCCAAACCATAAACCCTAAAGCCCCAACCCTACCCCCTAAACCATAAACCACAAACCCTAAAGCCTAAACCCTAAACTATAAACCCTAAACCCCAAACCATAAACCCTAAACCATAAACCCTAAATCCTAAACCCTAAACCATAACATCTAAACCCTAAACCCTAAACCATAAACCCCAAACCATAAAGCCTAAACCCGAAACCGTAAAGCCTAAACCATGAACCACAAACACGAAAGCCTAAAGCCTAAACCCTAAACCATAAACACTCAACCCCAAACAATAAATCCTAAACCCTAAACCATAAACCACAAACCTTAAGGCCTAAAGCGTAAACCATAAACCCTCAACCCCAAACCATAAACCCTAAAGCCCCAACCCTAAACCCTAAACCATAAACCACAAACCCTAAAGCCTAAACCCTAAACTATAAACCTTAAATCTTGAACCCTAAACCCTAAATCATAAACCATAAATCATAAATCATAAACACTAAATCATACACCCTAAACACTAAACCATAAACCCTAATCCCTAAACCATAAACCCTCATACCCAAACTATAAGCCCTAAACCCTAAACCCTACACCCTAAACCAATACCACAAATCCTAAAGCCTAAACCCAAAACTATAAGTCAAAAATCCTAAACTATAAACCATAAACCTGAAACCCTAAACCCTAAACCCTAAACCCTAAACCACAAACCCTAAAACCTAAACCCTAAACCATAATCCCTCAACCCCAAGCCATAAACGCTAAATCCTAAACCATACACCCTAAACCATAAACAACAAACCCTAAACCCTAAACCCTCCACCCCAAATTATAAACGCTAAACCATAAACCCTAAACCCTAAACCATAAACCCTCAAACCAAAACCATAAACCCTAAACCATAAACCATACAACCTAAACCCTAAACCACAAATCCTAAATCATCAACCCTAAACCATAAACCACAAACCCTAAAGCCCAAGCAATAAACCTTAAAGCCTAAAGCATAAACCCTTAACTATAAACCCTAAATCCTAAACTCTAAAGCCTAAACCATAAACCCTAATCCCCAAACCATAAACCCTAAATCGTGAAAACTATACCATAAACCCTAAACCCTAAACCCCAAACCTTAAACCCTAAACCCTAAGCTAGAAACCCTTAACCCCAAACCATAAACCCAAAATCGTAAACGATCCCTAAACCCTAACCACAAACTCTAAACCCTAAACAATAAACCCTAAATTTTAAACACTAACCCTAAACCGCAAACCATAAACCCTAATCCCTAAACCCTAAACCCTAAACCACAAACAGTAAACCATAAACCAAAAACTCTAAACACTAAACCCTAGATCCTAAACCCTAAACCATAAACCCTAAATTGTAAAACCTAAACCCTAAACCACAAAACCTAAACCATAAACCCTCAACCAAAACCCTAAATCCTAACCCCTAAACCCTACACCTTAAGCCATAAACCACAAACACTAAAGCCTAAATGCTAAACCATAAACCATAAACAGTAAACCCTAAACCCTAAACCCTAAACCCTCAATCATATACCCTAAACACCAAAACCTAAACACTAAATCCTAAACCTGAACACTAAACTACAAACACCAAACCCTAAAGTATAAACACTAAGGCCTAAACCCCAACCCGTAAACCCTAAATCCTAAACCCTAAACCATAACATCTAAACCCTAAACCCTAAACCATAAACTCTAAACCCTCAACCCCTAAACCCTAAACGCTAAAGCCTTACCCTAATCCCTAAACCCCAAACCCTAAAGCATAAAACCTAAACCATAAATCCTAAACCCTAAACCACAAACACTAAAGCCAAAAGCCTAAAATCTAAACCCTAAACCCAAAACCATAAACCATAAACAATAAACCATAAACCCTAAATCCTAAACCCTAAACCACAAACCCTAAAGCATCAACCCTAAACCATAAACCCTAAACCCTAAACCCTAAACCCTAAACTCTATACCATATACCATAAACCATAAACCCTAAACCCTAAACTATAAACTATAAACCCTAAACCATAAACCCTAAACCCAAACCATGAAGCCTAAACCCTAAGCACTATACCCTAAACCCTAAAGCCTAAACCATAAACCCCAAACCATAAACCCTAAACCATAAACCCTAAATCCTAAACCCTAAACCATAAACCCTAAAGCCCAAACACTAAAGCCTAAACCCTAAACCCTAAACCATAAACCATAAATCCCAAACTCTAAAGCATAAACCCTAAACCCTTAACTATAAACCCTAAATCCTAAACTCTAAAGCCTAAACCCTAAACACTAATCCCCAACCCATAAACCCTAAATCGTAAAACAGTACACCATAAACCCTAAACCCTAAACCATAAGCCAGAAACCCTTAACCCCAAACCATAAACCCAAAATCGTAAACACTACACCCTAAACCCTAAACCCTAAACCCAAAACCCTAAACCATAAACCATAAACCCTAAACCCTAAACTGCAAACCATAAACCCTAAGCCATAAACCCTGAACCCTAAACCCTAAACCCTGAATCCTAAACCACAAACCGTAAACCATAAACAATAAACCCTAAACCATAAACCCTAGCCCCTAAACTATAAATCCTAAACTCTAAACCGTAAAACATAAACCCTAAACCACAAAACCTAAACCTTAAACCCTCAACCGAAACCCTAAACCCTAAACCCTAAATCCTACACCCTAAGCCATAAACCACAAACCCTAAAGCCTAAATGCTATACTATAAACCATAAACCATAAACCATAAACCCTAAACCCTCAACCCTAAACCCTCAACCCTATACCCTAAAAACCAAAACCTAAACACTAAACCACAAACACCAAACCCTAAACCATAAACACTAAGGCCTAAACCCCAAACCCTAAACCCTAAACCCAAAATCATAAACTAAAAACCCTAAACCATAAACCAAAAACCCTAAAGCCTAAATCCTTAATCACAACCCCTAAATCCCAAACCCTAAACAATAAACATTAAGGCCTAAACTCCAAACTCTAAACCCTAAACCCAAAATCATAAATCCAAAACCCTAAACCCTAAACTACAAACCCCAAAGCCTAAACCCTAAATCACAATCGCTAAACTCTAAACCAAAAACCATCAACCATAAAGTCTAAACCCTAAACCCTAAACCATAAACTCCAAACCCTCAACCCCAAAACCCTAAACGCTAAAGCCTTACCCTAATCCCTAAACCCCAAACCCTAAAGCATAAAACCTAAACCATAAATCCTAAACCCTAAACCACAAACACTAAAGACAAAAGCCAAAAATCTAAACCCTAAACCCAAAACCATAAACCATAAATAATAAACCCTAAACCCTAAATCCTAAACCCTAAACCACAAACCCTAAAGCATCAACCCCAAACCATAAACCCTAAACCCTAAACCATAAACCTTAAACCCTAAACCCAAACCATAAAGCCTAAACCATAAAAACTATACCCTAAACCCTAAAGCCTAAACCCTAAACTATAAACCCTAAACCCCAAACCATAAAGCCTAAACCATAAACCCTAAATCCTAAACCCTAAACCATAAACCTTAAATCCTCAACCCTACACACTGAACCCTAAACCATAAACCCTAAAGACCAAACACTAAACCCTAAAGCCTAAAGCATAAACCCTAAACCCTAAACCATAAACCCTAAATCCCAAACTCTAAAGCCTAAACCCTAAACCATTAACTATAAACCCTAAATCCTAAACTTTAAAGCCTAAACCCTAAACACTAATCCCCGAACCATAAACCCTAAATCGTAAAACAGTACACCATAAAGCCTAAACCCTAAACCCGAAATCCTAAACCATAAACCCTAAGCCAGAAACCCTTAACCCCAAACCATAAACCCAAAATCGTAAACACTACACCCTAAACCCAAATCATAAACCCTAACCCCTAACCATAAACCCTAAACCCTAAACCATAAACCCTAAATTTTAAACCCTAAATCCTAAACCCTAAACCCTAAACCACAAATCGTAAACCATAAACCCTAAACCCTAAACCCTAAACCCTAAACCCTAAACCATAAAACCTAAACCCTAAACCACAAAACCTAAACCTTAAACCCTCAACCGAAACCCTAAACCTTAAACCCTAAACCCTACACCCAAAGCCATAAACCACAAACCCTAAAGCCTAAATGCTAAACCATAAACCATAAACCATAAACCTTAATCCCTAATCCCTAAACCCTAAACCCTTAACCCTATACACTAAACACCAAAACCTAAACACCAAACCCTAAACCATAAACACTAAGGCCTAAACCCCAAACCCTAAACCCAAAATCATAAATTCAAAACCCTAAACCATAAACCACAAACCATAAAGCCTAAATCCAAAATCACAACCCCTAAACCCCAAACCCTAAACCATAAACATTAAGGCCTAAACTCCAAACCATAAACCCTACACCCAAAATCATAAATCCAAAACCCTAAACCCTAAACCACAAACCCCAAAGCCTAAATCCTAAATCACAATCGCAAAACCCTAAACCAAAAACCATCAACCATAAAGTCTAAACCCTAAACCCTAAACTATAAACTCTAAACCCTCAACCCCTAAACCCTACACGCTAAAGCCTTACCCTAATCCCTAAACCTCAAACCCAAAAGCATAAAACCTAAACCATAAATCGTAAACCTTAAACCACAAACACTAAAGCCAAAAGCCTAAAATCTAAACCCTAAACCCAAAACCATAAACCGTAAACAATAAACCCTAAATCCTAAACCCTAAACCACAAACACTAAAGCATCAACCCCAAACCATAAACCCTAAACCATAAACCCTAAACCTTGAACCCTAAACTCTATACCCTATACTATAAACCACAAACCCTAAACCCTAAACCATAAACCCTAAACCCAAACCATAAAGCCTAAACCCTAAACACTATACCCTAAACCTTAAAGCCTAAACCATAAACTATAAACCCTAAACCCCAAACCATAAACCATAAACCATAAACCCTAAATTCTAAACCCTTAACCATAAACCTTAAATCCTCAACCATAAACACTAAACCCTAAACTATAAACCCTAAAGCCCAAACACTAAACCCTAAACCCTAAACCCTAAACCCTAAACCATAAACCATAAACCCTAAATCCCGAACTCTAAAGCCTAAACCCTAAACACTAAACCCCAAACCATAAACCGTAAATCGTAGAACACTACACCCTAAACCCTAACCACAAATGCTTAACACTAAACCATAAACCCTAAAGCCTAAATCCTAAACTATAAACCCAAAACCCTAAACCATACACCCTCAACCCCAAACCATAAAACCTAAACCCTAAACCCTAAATCCTACACCAAAATCTTAAACCATAAACCCTTAACCCCAAACTTTAAACCCTAAACCCTACACCCTACACCCTAAGCCATAAACAACATACCCTAAACCCTAAACCTAAACCCTAACCATAAACCACAAATCCTTAATCCTAAACAATAAACCATAAACCCTAAACCCTAAACCCTAAACCACAAAACTTGAACCATAAACCACAAACACGAAACCTTAAACCATAAACCATAAGGCCTAAACCCAAAACCCTAAATCCTAAACCCAAAATCATAAACCCTAAACGCTAAACCCTAAACAACAAACCCTAAAGGCTAAATCCTAAATCACAACCCCTTATCCCTTAATCAACAACCCTAAAGCCTAAACCATAAACCCTAAACCATAAACTCCAAACCTTCAACCCATAAACCCTAAACCACAAACCTTACACCCTAAACCACAAACCCTACACCCTAAACCAATACCACAAACCTTAAAGTCTAAACCCAAAACTATAAGTCATAAACCATAAACTATAAACCCTAAACCCCAAACCCTAAATCCTAAACCATAAACCCTAAACTACATACCCTAAAACCTAAACCCTAAACAATAATCCCTCAACCCCAAACCATAAACGCTAAACCCTAAACCCTACATCCTAAACCATAAACAACAAACCCTAAACCATAAACCCTCCACCCCAAACTATAAACCCTAAACCAAAAACCCTAAACCCTAAACCATAAACCCTCAAACCCGAAAAATAAACCCTAAACCATAAACCCTACAACCTAAACGCTAAACCACAAATCCTAAATCATCAACCCTAACCATAAACCACAAACCCTAAAGCCCAAACAATAAACCCTAAAGCCTAAAGCCTAAACCCTTAACTATAAACCCTAAATCCTAAACTCTAAAGCCTAAACCCTAAACCCAAATCCCCAAACCATAAACCTAAATCGTAAAACACTGCACCATAACCCCTAAACGCTAAACCCCAAATCCTAAACCCAAAACCCTAAGCCAGAAACCCTTAACCCCAAACCATAAACCTAAAATCGTAAACACCATACCCTAAACCTTAACCACAAACCCAAAACCCTAAACCATAAAACCTAAATTTTAAACCATAAACCCTAAACCGCAAAGCATAAACCCTAAACCCTAAACTCTAACACTAAACCCTAAACCACAAACCGTAAACCATAAATCCAAAACCATAAACCCTAAACCCTAAACCCTAAACCATAAATCCTAAACCCTAAACCACAAAACATAAACCATAAACCCTTAACCGAAACCCCTAAACCCTAAGCCCTAAACCCTTCACCCTAAACCATAAACCACAAACCCTAAAGTCTAAAGGCTAAACCATAAACCATAAATCATAAACCCACAACCCTAAACCCTAAACCCTCAACCCTCAACCCTAAACCCTAAACCCCAAAACCTAAACACTAAACCACAAACACCAAACCTAAACCATAAACAATAAGGCCTAAACCCCAAACCCTAAACCCTAAACACAAAATCATAAACTCAAAACCCTAAACACTAAACCACAAACCATAAACCCTAAATCCTAAATCACAACCCCTAACCCCCAAACCCTAAACCATAAACCCAAAGGCCTAAACTCCAAACCCTAAACCCTAAACCCTAAACCCAAAATCATAAATCCAAAACCCTAAACCCTAAACCACAAACCCTAAAGCCGAAATCCTAAATCACAACCGCTAAACACTAAACCAAAAACCATCAACCATAAAGTTTAAACCCTAAACCCTAAACCATAAACTCCAAACCCTCAACCCCTAAACCCTAAACGCTAAAGCCTCACCCTAATCCCTAAACCCCAAACCCTAAAGCATAAAACCTAAACCATAAATCCTAAACCTTAAACCACAAACACTGAACCCAAAAGCCTAATATCTAAACCCAAAACCCTAAACCATAAACCCTAAACCCAAAACCATAAACCATAAACAATAAACCCTAAACCCTAAATCCTAAACCCTAAACCACAAAACCTAAAGCATCAACCCCAAACCATAAACCATAAACCCTAAACCGTAAACGCTAAACCCTATACCATAACCCACAAACCCTAACCCATAAACCCCAAACCATAAGGCCTAAACCCTAAACTATAAACCCTAAACCCCAAACCATAAACCCTAAACCATAAACCCAAAATCCTAAACCCTAAACCATAAACCTTAAATCCTCAACCCTAAATACTAAACCCTAAACCATAAACCCTAAAGCCCAAACACTGAACCCTAAAGCCTAAAGCCTAAACCATAAACCCTAAATCCTAAACTCTAAAGCCTAAACCCTAAACCCTAAACCCCAAACCATAAACCCTAAATCATAGAACACTACACCCTAAACCCTAACCACAAACCCTAAACACAAAGCCATAAACCCTAAAGCCTAAACCCTAAACTATAAACCCTAAACACTAAACCATAAACCCTCAACCCCAAACCATAAACCCTAAACCCTAAACCAAAACCTTAAACTATAAACCCTTAACCCCAAATCCTAAACCCTAAACCATAAACCCTATACACTACACACTACGTCATAAACCACAAACCCCAAACCATAAACCCTAAATCCTAACTATAAATCACAAACCCTAAATCCTAAACAATAAACCCTAAACCCTAAACCATAAACCCAAAGGCAAAAAACCCTAAACCCTAAACCCTAAACCACAAAACCTGAACCATAAACCACAAACACGAAACCCTAAACCATAAATCCTAAGGCCTAAACCCAAAACCCTAAATCCTAATCCCAAAATCATAAACCCTAAACGCAAAACCCTAAACCACAAACCCTATAGCCTAAATCCTAAATCACAACCCCTTATCCCTTAATCATCAACCCTAAAGCGTAAACCCTAAACCCTAAACCATAAACTCTAAACCCTTAACCCATAAACCCTAAACCACAAACCCTAAACCCTAAAGCCTAAACCCTAAACCATAAACACTAAAGCTCAAAGTGTAAATTCTAAACCCTAATACGTGAACCATAAACCCTCAACCCAAAAAAATAAACCATAAACAATAAACACTAAATCCTAAACCCTAAAGCTTCAACCCCAAACCATAAACCCTAAACCCTAAACCATATACCCATAAACCATAAACCACAAACCCTAAAGCCTAAACCCTAAACTATAAATTCTAAACCCTAAATCATAAACCGTAAACCATAAACCCTAAATCCTAAACCCTATACTATAAACCCTAAACCACAAACCATAAAGCCTAAACCTTAAACCATAAACCCTCAACCCCAAATAATAAACCCTAAACCATACACTCTAAAACCTAAATCCTAAATCCTAAACCCTAAACCCTATACCCTAAACCACAAACCCTAAACCCTAAACCACAAACCCTAAAGCCCAAACAATAAACACTAAACTATAAAGCCTAAGCCCTAAACCACAAACCCTGAAGCACAAACACTAAACCTTAAACCCTAAACCATAAACCCTAAAGATTAAACCCTAAACCCTAAACCATAAACCTTAAACCCTAAACCCAAAACCCTAAACCCTCAACCATATACCTTAAACACCAAAACCTAAACACTAAACCACAAACACCAAACCCTCAACCATAAACACTAAGGCATAAACCCCAAACCCAAAACTCTAAACCCAAAATCATAAACTCAAAACCCTAAACCATAAACCACAAACCCTAAAGCCTAAATCCTAAATCACAGCCCATAAACCCCATACCCTAAACCATAAACATTAAGGCCTAAACTCCAAACCCTAAACCCTAAACCCAAAATCATAAAAAAAAACCCTAAACCCTAAACCACAAACCCCAAAGCCTAAATCCTAAATCACAATCACTAAACCCTAAACCAAAAACCATCAACCATAAAGTCTAAACCCTAAACCCTAAACCATAAACTCCAAACCCATAACCCCTAAACCCTAAACGTTAAAGCCTTACCCTAATCCCTAAACCCCAAACCCTAAAGCATAAAACATAAACCATAAATCCTAAACCCTAAACCACAAACACTAAAGCCAAAAGCCTAAAATCTAAACCCTAAACCCAAAATCATAAACCATAAACAATAAACCCTAAACCCTAATCCTAAACCCTAAACCACAAATCCTAAAGCATCAACCCCAAACCATAAACCCTAAACCCTAAATCCTAAACCATAAACTCTATACACTATACCATAAACCACAAAGCCTAAACCCTAATCCCTAAACTAAAAACCCTAAACCCTAAACCATAAAGCCTAAACACAAACCATAAAGCCTAAACCCTAAACACTATACCCTAAACCCTAAAGCCTAAACTATAAACCCTAAACCCCAAATCATAAACCCTAAACCATAAACCCTAAATCCTAAACCCTAAACCATAAACATTAAATCCTCAACCCAAAACAATAAACCCAAAAACCATAAACCCTAAAGCCCAAACACTAAACCCTAAAGCCTAAAGCCTAAACCCTGAACCCTAAACCATAAAACATAAATCCCAACTCTAAAGCCTAAACCCTAAACCCTTAACTATAAACCCTAAATCCTAAAATCTAAAGCCTAAACCCTAAACACTAATCCCTAAACCATAAACCCTAAATCGTAAAACAGTACACCATAAACCCTAAACCCTAAATCCCAAACCCTAAAACCCTAAGCCAGAAACCCTTAACCCCAAACTATAAACCCAAAATCGTAAACACTACACCCTAAACCCTAATCATAAACCCTAAATCCTAAACCATAAACCCTAAATTTTAAACCATAAACCCTAAACTGCAAACCATAAACCCTAAACCCTAAACCATAAACCGTAAACCATAAACCATAAACCCTAAACCCTAAACCATAAACCCTAAACCATAAACCTAAACCCTAAACCACAAAACCAAAACCATAAACCCTCAACCGAAACCCTAAACCCTAAACCCTAAACCTTACACCCTAAGCCATAAATCACAAACCCTAAAGCCTAAATGCTAAACCATAAACCATAAACCATAAACTCTAAATCCTAAACCCTAAACCCTATACCCAAAACACCAAAACCTAAACACTAAACCACAAACACCAAACCCTAAACCATAAACATTAAGGCATAAACCCTAAACCCAAAACCTTAAAACCAAAATCATAAATCCAAAACCCTAAACCCTAAACCACAAACCCCAAAGCCTAAATCCTAAATCACAATCGTTAACCCTAAACCAAAAACCATCAACCATAAAGTCTAAACAATAAACCTTAAACCATAAACTCCAAGCCCTCAACCTCGAAACCCTAAACGCTAAAGTCTTACCCTAATCCCTAAACCCCAAACCCTAAAGCATAAAACCTAAACCATAAATCCTAAACCCTAAACCACAAACACTAAAGCCAAAAGCCTAAAATCTAAACCCCAAACCCTAAACCATAAATCCTAAACCCTAAAACCATAAACCATAAACAATAAACCCTAATCCCAGAATCCTAAACCATAAACCACAAACCCTAAAGCATCAACCCCAAACCATAAACCCTAAACCCTAAACCATAAACCCTAAACTCTATACCATGTACCATAAACCATAAACTCTAAACCCTAAACCCTAAACTATAAACCCTAAACCCTAAACCATAAACCCTAAACCCAAACCATAAAGCCTAAACCCTAAACACTATACCCTAAACCCTAAAGCCTAAACCCTAAACAATAACCACTAAACCCTAAACCATAAACCCTAAACCATAAACCCTAAATCCTAAACCGTGAACCATAAACCTTAAATCCTCAATCCTAAACACTAAACCCTAAAACATAAACCCTAAAGCCCAAACACTAAACCCTAAAGCCTAAAGCCTAAACCCTAAACCCAAAACAAAAAATCCTAAATCCCAAACTCTAAAGCATAAACACTAAACCTTAAACACCAAACCATAAACCCTAAATCGTAGAACACAACACCTTAAACCCTAACCAGAAACACTAAACACTAAACCATAAACCCTAAACCCTAAACTATAAACCCAAAACCCAAAACCCAAAACCCTCAACCCCAAACCATAAAACCTAAACCCTAAACCTTAAACCAAAACCTTAAACCATAAACCCTTACCCCCAAATCCTAAACCTTAAACCCTACACCCTACACCCTACACCCTAAGCCATAAACCACAAACCCTAGACCCTTAACCCTAACCATAAACCACAAACCCTAAATCCTAAACAATAAAACCTAAACCCTAAACCACAAAACCTGAACCATAAACCACAAACACGAAACCCTAAACCATAATCCCTAAGGCCTAAACCCAAAACCATAAATCCTAAACCCAAAATCATAAACCCTAAACGCTAAACCCTAAACCACAAACCCTAAACCCTACACCCTAAACCAATACCACAAACCTTAAAGCCTAAACCCAAAACTATAAGTCATAAACCCTAAACTATAAACCCTAAACCCTAACCCTAAACCCTAAACCATAAACCCTAAAATTCAAACCCTAAAACCTAAACCTTAAACCATAATCCCTCAACCCCAAACCATAATCGCTAAAACCTAAACCTTACACCCTAAACCATAAACGACAAACCCTAAACCATAAACCCTCCACCCAAAAATATAAACCCTAAACCAAAAACCCTAAACCCTAAACCCTAATCCATAAACCATCAAACCCGAAAAATAAATCCTAAACCATAAACCCTACAACCTAAACGCTAAACCACAAATCCTAAATCATCAACCCTAACCATAAACCACAAACCCTAAAGCCCAAACAATAAATCCTAAAGCCTAAAGACTAAACACTTAACTATAAACCCTAAATCCTAAACTCTAAAGCCCAAATCCTAAACCCAAATCCCCAAACCATAAACCTAAATCGTAAAACACTGCACCATAACCGCTAAACCCTAAACCCCAAATCCTAAACCCTAAACCCTAAGCCAGAAACCCTTAACCCCAAACCATAAACCCAAAATCGTAAACACTACACCCTAAACCCTAACCACAAACCCTAAACCATAAACCATAAACCTTAAATTTTAAACCAAAACCCTAAACCGCAAAACCTAAACCCTAAACCCTAAACCCTAAACACTAAACCCTAAACCACAAACCGTAAACCATAAATCCAAAATCATAAACCCTAAACCCTAAACCACAAAACCTAAACCATAAACCTTTAACCAAAACCCTAAACCCTAAGTCCTAAACCCTACACCCTAAGCCATAAACCACAAACCCTAAAGCCTAAATGCTAAACCATAAATCCTAAACCATAAACCCTCAACCATAGACCCTAAACCCTAAACCCTAAACCCTAAACCCCAAAACCTAAACACTAAACCACAAATACCAAACCCTAAACCCTAAATACAAAATCATAAACTCAAAACCCTTAACCCTAAACCACAAACCATAAACCCTAAATCCTAAATCACAACCCCTAAACACCAAACCATAAACCATAAACCCTAAGGCTAAACTCCAAACCCTAATCCATAAACCCAAAATCATAAATCCAAAACCCTAAACCCTAAACCACAAACCCTAAAGCCTAAATCATAAATCACAACCGCTAAACACTAAACCAAAAACCATCAACCATAAAGTCTAAACCCTAAACCCTAAACCATAAACTCCAAACCCTCAACCCCTAAACCCTAAATGCTAAAGCCTCACCCTAATCCCTAAATTCCAAACCCTAAAGCATCAAACCTAAACCATAAATCCTAAACCCTAAACCACAAACACTAAAGCCAGAAGCCTAAAATCTAAACCCTAAACCCTAAACAATAAACCCTAAACCCTAAATCATAAACCCTAAACCACAAACCCTAAACCGTAAACCCTAAACCATAGACCCTATACCATAACCCACAAATCCTAACCCCTAAACCACAAACCATAAAGCCTAAACCCTAAACTATAAACCCTAAATCCCAAACCATAAACCCTAAACCATAAACCCAAAATACTAAGTCCTAAACCATAAATCTTAAATCATCAACCCTAAACACTAAACCCTAAACCATAAACCCTAAAGCACAAACATTAAACCCTAAACCCTAAACCCTAAACCCTAAACCATAAACCCTAAATCCCAAACTCTAAAGCCTAAACCCTAAACCCTAAACCCCAAACCATAAACCCTAAATCGTAGAACACTACACCCTAAACCCTAACCACAAACCCTAAACACTAAACCATAAACCCTAAAGCCTAAACCCTAAACTATAAACCCTAAACCCTATACCATAAACCGTCAACCCCAAACTATAAACCCTAAACCCTAAGGCCTAAACCCAAACCGTAAACCATAAACCCTTAACCCCAAACCCTAAACCCTAAACCTTACACCCTACACACTCTAAGTCATAAACCACAAACCCTAAATCCTAAACCCTAAATCATAAACATAAATCACAAACCCTAAACCCTAAACCATAAACCCTAAACCACAAAACCTGAATCATAAACCATAAACACGAAACCCTAAACCATAAACCATAAAGCCTAAACCCAAAACCCTAAATCCTAAACCCAAAATCATAAACCCTAAACGCTAAACCCTAAACCACAAACCCTATAGCCTAAATCCTAAGTCACAACCCCTTATCCCTTAATCATCAACCCTAAAGCCTAAACCCTAAACCCTAAACCATAAACTCCAAACCCTCGACCCATAAACCCTAAACCACAAACCCTAAACCCTAAAGCTTAAACCCTAAACCACAAACTCTAAAGCCTAAAGTCTAAATTCTAAACCCTAAAACGTGAACCATAAACCCTCAACCCAAAAAAATAAACCATAAACAATAAACCCTAAATCCTAAACCCTAAAGCTTTAAACCCCAACCATAAACCCTAAACCCTAAACCATATACCCTAAACCATAAACCACAAACCCTAAAGCCTAAACCATAAACTATAAAGTCTAAACCCTAAACCATAAACCCTATACTATGAACCCTAAACCACAACCCATAAAGCCTAAACCTTAAACCATTAACCCTCAACCCCAAATAATAAACCCTAAACCCTACACTCTAAAACCTAAACCCTAAATCCTAAACCCTAAACCATATACCCTAAACCACAAACCCTAAACCCTAAACCACAAACCCAAAAGCCTAAACAATAAACCCTAAACTATAAAGCCTAAGCCCTAAACCACAAACCCTGAAGCCCAAACACTAAACCTTAAACCGTAAACCCTAAACCCTAAAGATTAAACCCTAAACCCTAAACCACAAACACTAAAGCATGAACCATAAACCCTAAACCCTAAACCCTAAACCCTCAACTCAAAACCATAAACCCTAAACCCTATACCCAAAACCCTAAACAACACAACCAAAAGCCTAAACCCTAGACCATAACCCCTCAACCCAAACCAAAAACCCTAAAGCATACACCTTAAACCCTAAATCATAAACCCTAAAGTCTAAACCCTGAACCCAAAACCCTAAACCATAAATTCTGAAGCCCGAACACTAAACCCTAGTCCCTGAACCCTAAACCCTACACCCTTAACGCTAAACCCTAAAGCCTAAAGCTTAATCCTTAAACCCCAAACCATAAGGCATAAACCCTAAACAATAAAGCCTAAACACTAAACCACAAACACTAAAGCCTAAACCCTAAACTCCAAACCGTAAACCCTAAACCATAAACACTAAATCCTAAACCCTAACCCACAAACACAAAACCCTAAACCATAAATCCTAAGGCCTAACCCCAAACCCTAAACCCTAAACCCAAAATCATAAACCCTAAATCCTAGACCCTAAACCACAAACCCTAAAGCCTTAATCCTAAATCAAAACCCCTAAACCCTAAACCATAAACCATCAACCCTAAAGCATAAACTCTAAACCCTAAATCATAAACTCCAAACCCTCACCCCCTAAATCCTAAACCACAAACCCTAAACACTAAAGCCTAAAGCCTAAACCATAAAGCATAAACCCTAAATCATAAAGTCTAAACCCTAAACCACAAACACTAAATCCTAAAGCCTAAATTCTAAACCCTTAACCCTAAACCATAAACCCTCAACGCAAAACGATAAACCATAAACAATAAAACCTAAACTCTAAATCCTAGACACTAAACCACAAACCCTAAAGCCTCAACCCCAAACCATAAACCCTAAACCATAAACCCTAAACCCAAAACCCTACACCATTAACCCTAAACCACAAACCATAAAGCCTAAACATTAATCCATAAACCCTCAATCCCAAACCATAAACCATAAACTCTAAAACCCTAAACCATAAACCATAAAACTTCAATCCCAAACCATAAACTATGAATCGTAAACCCTAAATCCAAAACACTAAAACCTAAACCACAAACCCTAAAGCCTCAACCCCAAGCCATAAACCCTAAATGCTACACCTTAAACTATAAACCACAAACCCTAAAGCCTAAACCCTAAACTATAAACCCTAAACTATAAACCCTAAACCCTAAACCATAAACCCTCAATCCCAAACCATAAACCCAAAACCCTAAACCCAGTACCATAAACCCTAAACCACAATCCTTAGAGCCTAAACCTTAAACCCCAAACCCTCAACCCCAAACCATAAACCATAAACCCTACACACTACACCCTAAACCTTAAACCCTAAACCCTAAAGCCTAAACCACAAAACCTAAAGCCCAAACACAAAACCCTAAACCCTAAAGCCTAAAGCCTAAACCACAAACCTTAAACCAAAACCCTAAAGCATAAACCCCAAACACTAAAGCATAAACCATAAACCCTAAACCATAAACCCTAAACCTTAAGCCATAAACCACAAAACCTAAAGCATAAATCCTAAATTACATCCCCTAAATCCTAAACCATAAACCATCATCCCTAAAGCCTAAACCATATACCCTAAACCCTAAATCCTATACCACAAACTCTAAAGCCTAAACTGTAAACGATAAAACCTTAACCCCAAACCATAAACCCTAAACTTTAAACCCTACACCGTAATCCCTAAACCAGAAACCATAAACCATTAACCATAAACCCTAAATCCTCAATCCTAAACCCTAAAGCAAAATCCACAAACCATAAATCCTAAATCGTAAACCCTAAAGCCTAAAGCCTAAGCGCAAAACCCTAAACCCAAAATCCCAAACCATAAAGTCTAAACCCTAAACCCTAAAGCATAAACCCCATCCACAAACACTAAAGCCTAAACCATAAACTATAAACTCTAAACTGTAAACCATAAACCCTCAACCCCAAACCATAAATCGTAAATCGTAAACACTACACCATAAACCCTAACCACAAACCCGAAACCCTAAACCCTAAACCATAAATCCTAAACCACAAACACTAAACCCTAACCACAAACCCTAAACCGTAAACACTACACCATAAACCATAAACTATAAACCCTAAACCCTAAACTATAAAACCTCAATGCTAAACCATAAACCCTAAACCCATATACCATCAACACCAAATTCTAAACCCTAAACCCCAAACACAAAACCCTAAACCACAAACCTAAGGCCTAAACCCCAGACCCTAAACCATAAACCAAAAATCATAAACACTAAACCACAAACCCTAAAGCTTAAATCCTAAATCACAACCCCTAAACCCTAAACCATAAACCATCAACCCTAAAGCCTAAATCCTAAGCCCTAAACCATAAACCATAAACTCCAAACCCTCAACCCATAAACCCTAAACCACAAACCTTAAACACTAAAGCCTAAACACTAATCCCTAAACCCCAAACCCTAAAGCCTAAACCCTAAACCCTAAACCATAAAGCCTAACCCTAAACCACAAACACTAAATCCTAAAGCCTAAATTCTAAACCCTAATCCCTAAACCATGAACCCTCAACCTAAAACCATAAACCATAAACAGTAAACCCTAAACCCTAAATCATAAGCCCTAAACCACAAACACTAAAGCTTCAACCCCAAACTATACACCCTAAACCATAAACCCTATACCCTAAACCATAAACCACGAACCCTAAAGCATAAACCATAAACCCCAAAACACAAACCCTAAACCCTAAACCATCATCCCCAAACTATAAACCCTAAAGC
This sequence comes from Arachis ipaensis, assembly GCF_000816755.2. NCBI lineage: Eukaryota > Viridiplantae > Streptophyta > Magnoliopsida > Fabales > Fabaceae > Arachis > Arachis ipaensis. The sequence goes on from NC_029793.2 coordinate 63,929,047, forward strand.
CTAAACTCTTCACCCTAAACCAAAACTACAAACCCTAAAGGCTAAACCCTAAATTATAAATCCTAAACCCTAAACCATAAACCCTCAACCACATACCTTAAACCATAAACCTTAAACATTAAACCATAAACCCTAAAGCCTAAACCCTAAACCATAATCCCTCAACCCCAAACCATAAACACTAAACCCTAAACCCTACACCCTAAACCATAAACCACAATCCCTAAAGCCTAATCCCTAAACTATAAACACTAAACCATAAACCCTCAATCCCAAACTATAAACCCTAAACCCCAAACCCTGCAGCCTAAACCATAAACCACAAATGCTAAAGCCTAAACCCTAAAACCTATACTATAATCCCTAAACCCTAAACCATAAACCCTTAACCACAAACCATAAACCCTAAACCATACACCCTAAATCCTAAATCATAAACACTAAAGCCTAAACCCTAAACGATAAAACCTTAACCCCAAACAATAAACCCTAAACAATAAACCATACACCATACACCATAAACCCTAAACCCTAAACCATTAACCATAAACCCTAAATCCTCAATTCTAAACCCTAAAGCCAAATCCACAAACCATAAACCCTAAATCCTAAACCCTAAAGCCTAAAGACAAAACCCTAAACCCTAAACCCCAAACCATAAAGCCTAAACCCTAAAGGCTAAAGCCTAAACCCCATCCACAAACACTAAAGCCTAAACCCTAAACTATAAACCCTAAACCGTAAACCATAAACCCTCAACCCCAAAGCATAAACCCTAAATCATAAACATTACACCATAAACCCTAACCACAAACCCTAATCCCTAAACCCTAAACCATAAACCCTAAACCATAAACACTAAACCCTAACCCATAAACACTAAACCCTAACCACAAACCCTAAACAGTAAACACTACACCATAAACCCTAAACTATAAACCATAAACCCTAAACTATAAACCCTCAACCCCGAAATCATAAACCTTAAACCCTAAACCCTACACCCTAAACCATAAACTACAAACCCTAAACCATAAACCCTCAACCCTAAACCATAAACCCTAAACCCTACAACCTAAGCCATAAACCATAAACCCTAAACCTTAAACCCTAGATCCTAAACCCTAAACCATAAACCCTAAACCCTAAAGCCTAAACCATAAACCATAAACACTAAAGCCAAAAGTCGAAATTCTAAACCCTAATACGTGAAACATAAACCCTCAACCCAAAAAAATAAACCATAAATAATAAACCCTAAATCCTAAACCCTAAAGCTTCAACCGCAAACCATAAACCATAAACCCTAAACCATAAACCCAAACCCTAAAGCTTAAACCCTAAACTATAAATTCTAAACCCTAAACTATAAACCCTAAATCCTAAACCCTATACTATAAACCCTAAACCACAAACCATAAAGCCTAAACCTTAAACCATAAACCCTCAACCCCAAATAATAAACCCTAAACCATACACTCTAAAACGTAAACCCTAAACCCTATACCCTAAACTACAAACCCTAAACCACAAACCCTGAAGCCCAAACACTAAACCATAAACCCTAAACCATAAACCCTAAAGATTAAACCCTAAACCCTAAACCCTAAACCCTAAACTATAAACCCTAAACCCAAAACCCTAAACCTTCGACCATATACCCTAAACACCAAAACCTAAACACTAAACCACAAACACCAAACCCTAAACCATAAACACTAAGGCATAAACCCCAAACCCTAAACCCTAAACCCAAAATCATAAACTCAAAACCCTAAACCATAAACCACAAACCCTAAAGCCTAAATCCTAAATCACAACCCTAAACCGCAAACCCTAAACCATAAACATTAAGGCCTAAACTCCAAACCCTAAACCCTAAACCCAAAATCATAAATCCAAAACCCTAAACCCTGAACCACAAACCCTAAAGCCTAAATCCTAAATCACAATCGCTAAACCTTAAACCAAAAACCATCAACCATAAAGTCTAAACCCTAAACCCTAAACTATAAACTCCAAACCCTCAACCCCTAAACCATAAACGCAAAAGCCTTACCCTAATCCCTAAACCCCAAACCCTAAAGCATAAAACCTAAACCATAAATCCAAAACCCTAAACCACAAACACTAAAGCCAAAAGCCTAAAATCTAAACCCTACACCTAAAACCATAAACCATAAACAATAAACCCTAAACCCTAAATCCTAAACCCTAAAACACAAACCCTAAAACATCAACCCGAAAACATAAACCCTAAACCCTAAACCCTAAACCATAAACTCTATACACTATACCATAAACCACAAACCCTAAACCCTAAACCCTAAACTATAAACCCTAAACCCTAAACCATAAAGCCTAAACCCTAAACACTATACCCTAAACCCTAAAGCCTAAACTATAAACCCTAAACCCCAAACCATAAACCCTAAACCATAAACCCTAAATACTAAACCCTAAACCATAAACCTTAAATCCTCAACCCTAAACACTAAACCCAAAACCATAAACCCTAAAGCCCAAACACTAAACCCTAAAGCCTAAAGCCTAATCCATGAACCCTAAACCATAAACCCTAAATCCCAAACTCTAAAGCCTAAACCCTAAACACTAATTCCTAAACCATAAACCCTAAATTGTAAAACAGTACACCATAAACCCTAAAACCTAAATCCCAAACCCTAAACCCTAAACCCTAAACCCTAGGCCAGAAACCCTTAACCCCAAAACCATAAACCCAAAATCGTAAACACTACACCCTAAACCCTAACAATAAACCCTAAACCCTAAACCATAAACCCTAAATTTTAAACCCTAGACCCTAAACGACAACCCATAAACCCTAAACCCTAAACCACAAACCGTAAACCATAAACCATAAACCATAAACCCTAAACCCTAAACCCTAAACCCTAAACACTAAACCCTAAACAATAAAACCTAAACACTAAACCACAAAACTAAAACCTTAAACCCTCAACCGAAACCCTAAACCCTAAACCATAAACCCTACATCCTAAGCCATAAACCACAAACCCTAAAGCCTAAATGCTAAACCATAAACCATAAACCATAAACCATAAACCCTAAACCCTATACCAAAAACACCAAAACCTAAACACTAAACCACAAACACCAAACCCTAAACCATAAAAACTAAGGCCTAAACCCCAAACCCTAAACCCTAAACCCAAAATCATAAACTCAAAACCCTAAACCATAAACTACAAACCCTAAAGCCTAAATCCTAATTCACAACCCCTAAGCCCCAAACCCTAAACCATAAACATTAAGGCCTAAACTCCAAACCATAAACCCTAAACCCAAAATCATAAATCCAAAACCCTAAACCCTAAACCACAAACCCCAAAGCCAAAATCCTAAATCACAATCGCTAAACCCTAAACCAAAAACAATCAACCATAAAGTCTAAACCATAAACCCTAAACCATAAACTCCAAACCCTTAACCCCTAAACCCTAAACGCTAAAGTCTTACCCTAATCCCTAAACCCCAAACCCTAAAGCATAAAACCTAAACCATAAATCCTAAACCCTAAACCACAAACACTAAAGCCAAAAGCCTAAAATCTAAACCCTAAACCCAAAACCAAAAACCATAAACAATAAACCCTAATCCCTAAATCCAAAACCATAAACCACAAACCCTAAAGCAACAACCCCAAACCATAAACCATAAACCATAAACCCTAAACCCTAAACTCTATACCCTATACCATAAACCACAAACCCTAAACCCTAAACCCTAAACTATAAACCATAAACCCTAAACGATAAACCCAAAACCCAAACCATAAAGCCTAAACCATAAACATTATACCCTAAACCCTAAAGCCTAAACCCTAAACTATAAACCCTAAACCCCAAACCATAAACCCTAAATAATAAATCATAAATCCTAAACCCTAAACCATAAACCTAAAATCCTCAACCGTAAACACTAAACCCTAAAACATAAACCCTAAAGCCCAAACACTAAACCCTAAAGCCAAAAGCATAAACCCTAAACCCGAAACAAAAAATCCTAAATCCCAAACTCTAAAGCCTAAACTCTAAACCATAAACCCCAAACCATAAACCCTAAATCATAGAACACTACACCCTAAACCCTAACCACAAACACTAAACACTAAACAATAAACCCTAAAGCCTAAACCCTAACCTATAAACCCAAAACCCAAAACCCTAAACCCTCAACTCCAAACCAAAAAACCTAAACCCTATACCCTAAACCAAAACCTTAAACCATAAACCCTTACCCCCAAACCCTAAACCCTAAACCTTACACCCTACACCCTAAGCCATAAACCACAAACCCTAAACCCTAAACCCTAAGCCCTAAACCCTAACCATAAACCACAAACCCTAAATCCTAAACAATAAACCCTAAACCCTAAACCCTAAACCCTAAACCACAAAACCTGAACCATAAACCACAAACACAAAACCCTAAACCATAAACCCTAAGGCCTAAACCCAAAACCATAAATCCTAAACCCAAAATCATAAACGCTAAACCCTAAAGCACAAACCCTAAAGTCTAAATCCTAAATCACAACCCCTTCTCCCTTAATCATCAACCCTAAAGCCTAAATCCTAAACCCTAAACCATAAACTCCAAACCCTCAACCCATAAACCCTAAACCACAAACCCTACACCCTAAACCACAAACCCTACACCCTAAACCAATACCACAAACCTTAAAGCCTAACCCCAAAACTATAATTCATAAACCCTAAACTATAAACCCTAAACCCCAAACCCTAAACCATAAACCCTAAACCCTAAACTACGAACCCTAAAACCTAAACCTTAAACCATAATCCCTCAACCCCAAACCATAATCGCTAAAACCTAAACCCTACACCATAAACCATAAACCCTCCAACCCAAACTATAAACCCTAAACCAAAAACCCTAAACACTAAACCCTAATCCATAAACCCTCAAACCCAAAAAATAAACCCTAAACCATAAACCCTACAACCTAAACGCTAAACCACAAAACCTAAATCATCAACCCTAACCATAAACCACAAACCCTAAAGCCCAAACAATAAACCCTAAAGCCTAAAGACTAAACCCTTAACTATAAACCCTAAATCCTAAACTCTAAAGCCTAAACCCTAAACCCAACTCCCTAAACCATAAACCTAAATCGTAAAACACTGCACCATAACCCCTAAACCCTAAACCCCAAATCATAAACCCTAAACCATAAACCCTAAGACAGAAACCCTTAACCCTAAACCATAAACCCAAAATCATAAACACTACACCCTAAACCCTAACCACAAACCCTAAACCCTAAACCATAAACCTTAAATTTTAAACCAAATCCCTAAACTGCAAACCATAAACCCTAAACCCTCAACCTTAAACACTAAACACTAAACCCTAAACCGTAAACCATAAATCCAAAACCATAAACCCTAAACCCTAAATCCTAAACCGTAAATCCTAAACCCTAAACCACAAAACCAAAACCATAAACCCTTAACCGAAACCCTAAACCCTAAGTCCTAAACCATACACCCTAAGCCATAAACCACAAACCCTAAAGCCTAAATGCTAAACCATAAACCCTAAACCATAAACCCTCAACCATAAACCCTAAACCCTCAACCCTAAACCCTAAACCCCAAAACCTAAACACTAAACCACAAACACGAAACCCTAAACCCTAAACACAAAATCATAAACTCAAAACCCTAAACCCTAAACCACAAACCCTAAACCCTAAATCCTAAATCACAACTCCTAATCCCCAAACCATAAACCATAAACCTTAAGGCCTAAACTCCAAACCCTAATCCCTAAACCCAAAATCTTAAATCCAAAACCCTAAACCCTAAACCACAAACCCTAAAGCCTAAATCCTAATCACAACCGCTAAACACTAAACCAAAAACCAACAACCATAAAGTCTAAACCCTAAACCCTAAACTATAAACTCCAAACCATCAACCCCTAAACCCTAAACGCTAAAGCCTCAACCTAATCCCTAAACCCCAAACCCAAAAGCATAAAACCTAAATCATAAATCCTAAACCCTAAACCACAAACACTAAAGCCAAAAGCCTAAAATCTAAACCCTAAAACCAAAACCATAAAACATAAACAATAAACCCTAAACCCTAAATCATAAACCCTAAACCACAAACCCTACACCGTAAACCCTAAACCCTAGACCATATACCATAACCCACAAACCCTAACCCCTAAACCCTAAACTATAAACCCTAAATCCCAAACCATAAACCCTAAACCATAAACCCAAAATCCTCAACCCTAAACACTAAACCCTAAACCATAAACCCTAAAGCACAAACAATAAACCTTAAAGCCTAAAGCCTAAACCCTAAACCATAAACCCTAAATCCCAAACTATAGAGCCTAAACCCTAAACCCAAAACCATAAACCCTAAATCGTAGAACACTACACCCTAAACCCTAAACACAAACCCTAAACACTAAACCATAAACCCTAAAGCCTAAACCCTAAACTATAAACCCTAAACCCTAAACCATAAATCGTAAACCCCAAACCATAAACCCTAAACCCTATACCCGAAACCCTAAACCAAAACCATAAACCATAAACCCTTAACCCTAAACCCTAAACCCTAAACCTTACACCATACACACTCTAAGTCATAAACCACAAACCCTAAACCCTAAACCCTAAATCCTAACCATAAATCACAAACCCTAAATCCTAAACAATAAACCCTAAACCCTAAACCCTAAACCCTAAACCCTAAACTATAAACCCTCAACCCCGAAATCATAAACCTTAAACCCTAAACCCTACACCCTAAACCATAAACTACAAACCCTAAACCATAAACCCTCAACCCTAAACCATAAACCCTAAACCCTACAACCTAAGCCATAAACCATAAACCCTAAACCTTAAACCCTAAACCCTAAACCATAAACCCTAAACCCTAAAGCCTAAACCATAAACCATAAACACTAAAGCCAAAAGTCGAAATTCTAAACCCTAATACGTGAAACATAAACCCTCAACCCAAAAAAAAAAACCATAAATAATAAACCCTAAATCCTAAACCCTAAAGCTTCAACCGCAAACCATAAACCCTAAACCCTAAACCATAAACCCAAACCCTAAAGCTTAAACCCTAAACTATAAATTCTAAACCCTAAACTATAAACACTAAATCCTAAACCCTATACTATAAACCCTAAACCACAAACCATAAAGCCTAAACCTTAAACCATAAACCCTCAACCCCAAATAATAAACCCTAAACCATACACTCTAAAACGTAAACCCTAAACCCTATACCCTAAACCACAAACCCTAAACCACAAACCCTGAAGCCCAAACACTAAACCTTAAACCCTAAACCATAAACCCTAAAGATTAAACCCTAAACCATAAACCCTAAACCATAAACCATAAACCCAAAACCCTAAACCTTCGACCATATACCCTAAACACCAAAACCTAAACACTAAACCACAAACACCAAACCCTAAACCATAAACACTAAGGCATAAACCCCAAACCCTAAACCCTAAACCCAAAATCATAAACTCAAAACCCTAAACCATAAACAACAAACCCTAAAGCCTAAATCCTAAATCACAACCCTAAACTGCAAACCCTAAACCATAAACATTAAGGCCTAAACTCCAAACCCTAAACCCTAAACCCAAATTCATAAATCCAAAACCCTAAACCCTGAACCACAAGCCCTAAAGCCTAAATCCTAAATCACAATCGCTAAACCTTAAACCAAAAACCATCAACCATAAAGTCTAAACCCTAAACCCTAAACTATAAACTCCAAACCCTCAACCCCTAAACCATAAACGCAAAAGCATTACCCTAATCCCTAAACCCCAAACCCTAAAGCATAAAACCTAAACCATAAATCCAAAACCCTAAACCACAAACACTAAAACCAAAAGCCTAAAATCTAAACCCTACACCTAAAACCATAAACCATAAACAATAAACCCAAAACCCTAAATCCTAAACCCTAAAACACAAACCCTAAAGCATCAACCCGAAAACATAAACCCTAAACCCTAAACCCTAAACCATAAACTCTATACACTATACCATAAACCCTAAACCCTAAACTATAAACCCTAAACCCTAAACCATAAAGCCTAAACCCTAAACACTATACCCTAAACCCTAAAGCCTAAACTATAAACCCTAAACCCCAAACCATAAACCCTAAACTATAAACCCTAAATCCTAAACCCTAAACTATAAACCTTAAATCCTCAACCCTAAACACTAAACCCAGAACCATAAACCCTAAAGCCCAAACACTAAACCCTAAAGCCTAAAGCCTAATCCATGAACCCTAAACCATAAACCCTAAATCCCAAACTCTAAAGCCTAAACCCTAAACCTTTAACTATAAACCCTAAATCCTAAAATCTAAAGCCTAAACCCTAAACACTAATTCCTAAACCATAAACCCTAAATTGTAAAACAGTACACCATAAACCCTAAAACCTAAATCCCAAACCCTAAACCCTAAACCCTAGGCCAGAAACCCTTAACCCCAAAACCATAAACCCAAAATCGTAAACACTACACCCTAAACCCTAACCATAAACCCTAAACCCTAAACCATAAACCCTAAATTTTAAACCCTAGACCCTAAACGACAACCCATAAACCCTAAACCCTAAACCACAAACCGTAAACCATAAACCATAAACCATAAACCATAAACCCTAAACCCTAAACCCTAAACCCTAAACCCTAAACCATAAACAATAAAACCTAAACCCTAAACCACAAAACTAAAACCTTAAACCCTCAACCGAAACCCTAAACCCTAAACCCTAAACCCTACATCCTAAGCCATAAACCACAAACCCTAAAGCCTAAATGCTAAACCAAAAACCATAAACCATAAACCCTAAACCCTATACCCAAAACACCAAAACCTAAACACTAAACCACAAACACCAAACCCTAAACCATAAAAACTAAGGCCTAAACCCCAAACCCTAAACCCTAAACCCAAAATCATAAACTCAAAACCCTAAACCATAAACTACAAACCCTAAAGCCTAAATCCTAATTCACAACCCCTAAGCCCCAAACCCTAAACCATAAACATTAAGGCCTAAACTCCAAACCCTAAACCCCAAACCCAAAATCATAAATCCAAAACCCTCAACCCTAAACCACAAACCCCAAAGCCAAAATCCTAAATCACAATCGCTAAACCCTAAACCAAAAACAATCAACCATAAAGTCTAAACCATAAACCCTAAACCATAAACTCCAAACCCTCAACCCCTAAACCCTAAACGCTAAATTCTTACCCTAATCCCTAAACCCCAAACCCTAAAGCATAAAACCTAAACCATAAATCCTAAACCCTAAACCACAAACACTAAAGCCAAAAGCCTAAAATCTAAACCCTAAACCCAAAACCAAAAACCATAAACAATAAACCCTAATCCCTAAATCCAAAACCATAAACCACAAACCCTAAAGCAACAACCCCAAACCATAAACCATAAACCATAAACCCTAAACCCTAAACTCTATACCATATACCATAAACCACAAACCCTAAACCCTAAACCCTAAACTATAAACCATAAACCTTAAACGATAAACCCAAAACCAAAACCATAAAGCCTAAACAATAAACATTATACCCTAAACCCTAAAGCCTAAACCCTAAACTATAAACCCTAAACCCCAAACCATAAACCCTAAATAATAAACCCTAAATCCTAAACCCTAAACCATAAACCTAAAATCCTCAACCCTAAACACTAAACCCTAAAACATAAACCCTAAAGCCCAAACACTAAACCCTAAAGCCAAAAGCATAAACCCTAAACCCGAAACAAAAAATCCTACATCCCAAACTCTAAAGCCTAAACTCTAAACCCTAAACCCCAAACCATAAACCCTAAATCATAGAACACTACACCCTAAACCCTAACCACAAACACTAAACACTAAACAATAAACCCTAAAGCCTAAACCCTAACCTATAAACCCAAAACCCAAAACCCAAAACCCTCAACTCCAAACCATAAAACCTAAACCCTATACCCTAAACCAAAACCTTAAACCATAAACCCTTACCCCCAAACCCTAAACCCTAAACCTTACACCCTACACCCTATGACATAAACCACAAACCCTAAACCCTAAACCCTAAGCCCTAAACCCTAACCATAAACCACAAACCCTAAATCCTAAACAATAAACCCTAAACCATAAACCCTAAACCCTAAACCACAAAACCTGAACCATAAACCACAAACACGAAACCCTAAACCATAAACCCTAAGGCCTAAACCCAAAACCATAAATCCTAAACCCAAAATCATAAACGCTAAACCCTAAAGCACAAACCCTAAAGCCTAAATCCTAAATCACAACCCCTTCTCCCTTAATCATCAACCCTAAAGCCTAAATCCTAAACCCTAAACCATAAACTCCAAACCCTCAACCCATAAACCCTAAACCACAAACCCTACACCCTAACCCACAAACCCTACACCCTAAACCAATACCACAAACCTTAAAGCCTAACCCCAAAACTATAATTCATAAACCCTAAACTATAAACCCTAAACCCCAAACCCTAAACCATAAACCCTAAACCCTAAACTACGAACCCTAAAACCTAAACCTTAAACCATAATCCCTCAACCCCAAACCATAATCGCTAAAACCTAAACCCTACACCCTAAACCATAAACCCTCCAACCCAAACAATAAACCCTAAACCAAAAACCCTAAACACTAAACCCTAATCCATAAACCCTCAAACCCAAAAAATAAACCCTAAACCATAAACCCTACAACCTAAACGCTAAACCACAAATCCTAAATCATCAACCCTAACCATAAACCACAAACCCTAAAGCCCAAACAATAAACCCTAAAGCCTAAAGACTAAACCCTTAACTATAAACCCTAAATCCTAAACTCTAAAGCCTAAACCCTAAACCCAACTCCCTAAACCATAAACCTAAATCATAAAACACTGCACCATAACCCATAAACCCTAAACCCCAAATCCTAAACCCTAAACCCTAAACCCTAAGCCAGAAACCCTTAACCCCAAACCATAAACCAAAATCATAAACACTACACCCTAAACCCTAACCACAAACCCTAAACCCTAAACCATAAACCTTAAATTTTAAACCAAATCCCTAAACTGCAAACCATAAACCCTAAACCCTCAACCTTAAACACTAAACCCTAAACCACAAACCGTAAACCATAAATCCAAAACCATAAACCCTAAACCCTAAATCCTAAACCGTAAATCCTAAACCCTAAACCACAAAACCTAAACCATAAACCCTTAACCGAAACCCTAAACCCTAAGTCCTAAACCATACACCCTAAGCCATAAACCACAAACCCTAAAGCCTAAATGCTAAACCATAAACCCTAAACCATAAACCCTCAACCATAAACCCTAAACCCTCAACCCTAAACCCTAAACCCCAAAACCTAAACACTAAACCACAAACACGAAACCCTAAACCCTAAACACAAAATCATAAACTCAAAACCCTAAACCCTAAACCACAAACCCTAAACCCTAAATCCTAAATCACAACTCCTAAACCCCAAACCATAAACCATAAACCTTAAGGCCTAAACTCCAAACCCTAATCCCTAAACCCAAAATCTTAAATCCAAAACCCTAAACCCTAAACCACAAACCCTAAAGCCTAAATCCTAAATCACAACCGCTAAACACTAAACCAAAAACCAACAACCATAAAGTCTAAACCCTAAACCCTAAACTATAAACTCCAAACCATCAACCCCTAAACCCTAAACGCTAAAGCCTCACCCTAATCCCTAAACCCCAAACCCAAAAGCATAAAACCTAAATCCTAAATCCTAAACCCTAAACCACAAACACTAAAGCCAAAAGCCTAAAATCTAAACCCTAAAACCAAAACCATAAAACATAAACAATAAACCCTAAACCCTAAATCATAAACCCTAAACCACAAACCCTACACCGTAAACCCTAAACCCTAGACCATATACCATAACCCACAAACCCTAACCCCTAAACCCCAAACCATAAAGCCTAAACCCTAAACTATAAACCCTAAATCCCAAACCATAAACCCTAAACCATAAACCCAAAATCCTCAACCCTAAACACTAAACCCTAAACCATAAACCATAAAGCACAAACACTAAACCTTAAAGCCTAAAGCCTAAACACTAAACCATAATCCCTAAATCCCAAACTATAAAGCCTAAACCCTAAACCCTAAACCCAAAACCATAAACCCTAAATCGTAGAACACTACACCCTAAACCCTAAACACAAACCCTAAACACTAAACCATAAACCCTAAAGCCTAAACCCTAAACTATAAACCCTAAACCCTAAACCATAAACCGTAAACCCCAAACCGTAAACCCTAAACCCTATACCCGAAACCCTAAACCAAAACCTTAAACCATAAACCCTTAACCCTAAACCCTAAACCCTAAACCTTATACCCTACACACTCTAAGTCATAAACCACAAACCCTAAACCCTAAACCCTAAATCCTAACCATAAATCACAAACCCTAAATCCTAAACAATAAACCCTAAACCCTAAACCCTAAACCCTAAACCACAAAACCTGAACCATAAACCATAAACACGAAACGCTAAACCATAAACCCTAAGGCCTAAACCCAAAACCCTAAATCCTAAACCCAAAAACATAAACACTAAATGGTAAGCCCTAAACCACAAACCTTATAGCCTAAATCCTAAATCACAACCCCTTATCCCTTAATCATCAACCCTAAAGCCTAAAGCCTAAACCCTAAACCATAAACTCCAAACCCTAGACCCATATACCCTAAACCACAAACCCTAAACCCTAAAGCCTAAACCCTAAACCACAAACACTAAAGCCTAAAGTCTAAATTCTAAACCCTAATACGTGAACCATAAACCCTCAACCCAAAAAAATAAACCATAAACAATAAACTCTAAATCATAAACCCTAAAGCTTCAACCCCAAAGCATAAACCCTAAACCCTAAACCAAATACCCTAAACCATAAACCACAAACCCTAAAGCCTAAACCATAAACTATAAAGTCTAAACCATAAACCATAAACCCTAAATCCTAAACCCTATACTATGAACCCTAAACCACAACCGAAAAAGCCTAAACTTTAAACCATTAACCCCCAACCCCAAAAAATAAACCCTAAACCTTACACTCTATAACCTAAACCCTAAATCCTAAACCCTAAACCATATACCCTAAACCACAAACCCTAAACCCTAAACCACAAACCCAAAAGCCCAAACAATAAACCCTAAACTATAAAGCCTAAGCCCTAAACCACAAACCCTGAAGCCCAAACACTAAACCTTAAACCGTAAATCATAAACCCTAAAGATTAAACCCTAAACCCTAAACCACTAACACTAAAGCGTAATCCATAAACCCTAAACCCTAAACCCTCAACCCTAAACCATAAACCCTAAACCCTACACCCTAAACCCTAAACAACATAACCAAAAGCCTAAACCCTAGACCATAACCCCTCAACCCAAACCAAAAACCCTAAAGCATACACCTTAAACCCTAAATCACAGACCCTAAAGCCTAAACCCTGAACCCGAAACCCTAAATCATAAATTCTAAAGCCCAAACCCTAAAACCTAAAACCTAAACCCTAAACCCTAAACCATACACCCTTAACACTAAACCCTAAAGCCTAAAGCTTAATCCTTAAACCCCAAACCATAAGGCCTAAACTATAAACAATAAAGCCTAAACACTAAACCACAAACACTAAAGCTTAAACCCTAAACCCCAAATCGTAAACCCTAAACCCTAAACCACAAACACAAAACCCTAAACCATAAATCCTAAGGCCTAAACCCCAAACCCTAAACCCTAAACCCAAAATCATAAACCCTAAATCCTAGACCCTAAACCACAAACCCTAAAGCCTTAATCCTAAATCAAAACCCCTAAACCCTAAACCATAAACTATCAACCCTAAAGCATAAACTCTAAACCCTAAATCATAAACTCCAAACCCTCAACCCCTAAATCCTAAACCACAAACCCTAAACCCTAAAGCCTAAAGCCTAAACCATAAAGCCTAAACCCTAAATCATAAAGTCTAAACCCTAAACCACAAACACTAAATCCTAAAGCCTAAATTCTAAACCCTTAACCCTAAACCATAAACCATCAACCCAAAACCATAAACCATAAACAATAAAACCTAAACTCTAAATCCTAAACACTAAACCACAAACCCTAAAGCCTTAACCCCAAACTATAAACCCTAAACCATAAATCCTAAACCCAAAACCCTACACCATTAACCCTAAACCACAAACCATAAAGCCTAAACCTTAATCCATAAAACCTCAACCCCAAACCATAAACCATAAACTCTAAAACCCTAAACCATAAACCATAAAACTTTAACCCCAAACCATAAACTATGAATCGTAAACCCTAAATCAAAAACACTAAAACCTAAACCACAAACCCTAAAGCCTCAACCCCAAGCCATAAACCCTAAATGCTACACCTTAAACTATAAACCACAAACCCTAAAGCCTAAACCCTGAACTATAAACCTTAAACCCTAAACCATAAACCCTCAATCCCAAACTATAAACCCAAAACCCTAAACCCAGTACCATAAACCCTAAACCACAATCCCTAAAGCCTAAACCTTAAACCCAAACCCTCAACCCCAAACCATAAACCATAAACCCTAAACACTACACCCTAAACCACAAAACCTAAAGCCCAAACACAAAACCCTAAAGCCTAAAGCCTAAAGCCTAAACCACAAACCTTAAACAAAAACCCTAAAGCATAAACCCCAAACACTAAAGCATAAACCATAAACCATAAACCCTAAACCATAAACCCTAAACCTTAAGCCATAAGCCACAAACCCTAAAGCGTAAATCCTAAATTACATCCCCTAAATCCTAAACCATAAACCATCATCCCTAAAGCCTAAACCATATACCCTAAGCCCTAAATCCTAAACCACAAACTCTAAAGCCTAAACTCTAAACGAAAAAACCTTAACCGCAAACCATAAACCCTAAACTTTAAACCCTATACCATAATCCCTAAACCATAAACCATAAACCATTAACCATAAACCCTAAATACTCAATCCTAAACCCTAAAGCAAAATCCACAAACTATAAACCCTAAATCATAAACCCTAAAGCCTAAAGCCTAAAGCCTAAACGCAAAACCCTAAACCCAAAATCCCAAACCATAAAGCCTAAACCCTAAACCCTAAAGCATAAAACCCATCCACAAACACTAAAGCCTAAACCCTAAACTATAAACTCTAAACTGTAAACCATAAACCCTCAACCCCAAACCATAAACCGTAAATCGTAAACACTACACCATAAACCCTAACCACAAACACGAAACCCTGAACCCTAAACCATAAATCCTAAACCACAAACACTAAACACTAACCACAAACCCTAAACCGTAAACACTACACCATAAACCCTAAACTATAAACCCTAAACCCTAAACCATAAACCCTCAACGCTAAACCCTAAACCCTAAACCCTATACTATAAACCCCAAATTCTAAACCCTAAACCACAAACACAAAACCCTAAACCACAAACCTAAGGCCTAAACCCCAGACCCTAAACCATAAACCAAAAATCATAAACACTAAACCACAAACCCTAAAGCTTAAATCCTAAATCACAACCCCTAAACCCTAAACCATAAACCATCAACCCTAAAGCCTAAATCCTAAGCCCTAAACCATAAACCATGAACTCCAAACCCTCAACCCCTAAACCCTAAACCACAAACCTTAAACACTAAAGCCTAAACACTAATCCCTAAACCCCAAACCCTAAAGCCTAAACCCTAAACCATAAAGCCTAAACCCTAAACCACAAACACTAAATCCTAAAGCCTAAATTCTAAACCCTAATCCCTAAACCATGAACCCTCAACCCAAAACCATAAACCATAAACAGTAAACCTTGAACCCTAAATCCTAAACCCTAAACCACAAACACTAAAGCTTCAACCCCAAACTATACACCCTAAACCATAAACCCTATACCCTAAACCATAAACCACGAACCCTAAAGCATAAACCATAATCCCCAAACCATAAACCCTAAACCCTAAACCATCATCCCCAAACTATAAACCCTAAAGCCTAAAC
>NC_029793.2:63953921-63966264 GCF_000816755.2 Arachis ipaensis
AAACACAAAACCCTAAACCACAAACCTAAGGCCTAAACCCCAGACCCTAAACCATAAACCAAAAATTATAAACACTAAACCACAAACCCTAAAGCTTAAATCCTAAATCACAACCCCTAAACCCTAAACCATAAACCATCAACCCTAAAGCCTAAATCCTAAGCCCTAAACCATAAACCATGAACTCCAAACCCTCAACCCCTAAACCCTAAACCACAAACCTTAAACACTAAAGCCTAAACACTAATCCCTAAACCCCAAACCCTAAAGCCTAAACCCTAAACCATAAAGCCTAAACCCTAAACCACAAACACTAAATCCTAAAGCCTAAATTCTAAACCCTAATCCCTAAACCATGAACCCTCAACCCAAAACCATAAACCATAAACAGTAAACCTTGAACCCTAAATCCTAAACCCTAAACCACAAACACTAAAGCTTCAACCCCAAACCATAAACCCTAAACCATAAACCACGAACCCTAAAGCATAAACCATAAACCACAAAACACAAACCCTAAACCCTAAACCCTCATCCCCAAACTATAAACCCTAAAGCCTAAACCCTTCACCCTAAACCAAAACTACAAACCCTAAAGGCTAAACCCTAAATTATAAATCCAAAACCCTAAACCATAAATCCTCAACCACATACCTTAAACCATAAACCTTAAACATTAAACCATAAACCCTAAAGCCTAAACCCTAAACCATAATCCCTCAACCCCAAACCATAAACACTAAACCCTAAACCCTACACCCTAAACCATAAACCACAATCCCTAAAGCATAATCCCTAAACTATAAACCCTAAACCATAAACCCTCAATCCCAAACTATAAACCCTAAACCCCAAACCATGCACCCTAAACCATAAACCACAAACGCTAAAGCCTAAACCCAAAAACCTATACTATAAACGCTAAACCCTAAACCATAAACCCTCAACCACAAACCATAAACCCTAAACCATACACCATAAATCCTAAACCATAAACACTAAAGCCTAAACCCTAAACGATAAAACCTTAACCCCAAATGATAAACCCTAAACAATAAACCATACACCATAAACCCTAAACACAAAACCCTAAACCATTAACCACAAACCCTAAATCCTCAATTCTAAACCCTAAAGCCAAATCCACAAACCATAAACCCTAAATCCTAAACCCTAAAGCCTAAAGACAAAACCCTAAATCCTAAACCCCATCCATAAACACAAAAGCCTAAACCCTAAAAAATAAACCCTAAACCGTAAACCATAAACCCAAAACCCCAAAGCATAAATCCTAAATCATAAATACTACACCCTAAACCCTAACCACAAACCCTAATCCCTAAACCCTAAACCATAAACCCTAAACCATAAATACTAAACCCTACCCCATAAACACTAAACCCTAACCACAAACCCTAAACAGTAAACACTACACCCTAAAAACTAAATTATAAACCGTAAACCCTAAACTATAAACCCTCAACCCCAAAATCATAAACCTTAAACCCTAAACCATACACCCTAAACCATAAAATACAAACCCTAAACCATAAACCCTCATCCCTAAACCATAAACCCTGAACCCTACAACCGAAGCCATAAACCATAAACCCTAAACCTTAAACCCTAAACCCTAAACCCTAAACCCTAAAACCTCAACCCGATACCATAAACCAAATCCTAAACCCTAAACCACACACACAAAACCCTAAACCATAAATCCTAAGGCCTAAACCCCAAGCCCTAAACCATAAAACCAAAATCATAAACCCTAAACCCTAAATCCTAAACCACAAACCTTGAAGCCTTAAATCCTAAATCACAACCTCTAAACCTTAGACCATAAACCATCAACCCTAAAGCCAAAACCCTAAGCCCTAAACCCTAATCCATAAACTCCAAACCCTCAACCCCTAAACCCTAAACCACAAACCTTAAACACCAAAGCCTAAACCCTAATTCCAAAACCCCAATCCCTAAAGCCTAAACCGTAACTCATAAAACCTAAACCCTAAACCACAAACACTAAAGCCTAAAGTCTAAATTCTAAACCCTAAACCCTAAAACATAAACCCTCAACCTAAAACAATAAACCATAAACAATAAACCCTAAATCCTAAACCCTAAATCAAAAAACCTAAAGCTTCAACCCCAAACCATGAACCCTAAACCCTAAACCATATACCCTAAACCATAAGCCACAAACTCTAAAGCCTAAACCCTAAAAAATAAAGTCTAAACCCTAAACCATAAACCCTAAATGCTAAACTCTACACCATAAACCCTAAATCACACACCATAAAGCCTGAACCTTAAACCATAAACCCTCAACCCCAAACCATAAACCCTAAATCCTACACTCTAAACCTAAACCCTAAATCATAAACCCTAAGCCACAAACCCTAAACGCTAAACCACAAACCCTAAAACCCAAACACTAAACCCTAAACCATAAAGCCTAAGCCCTAAACCACAAACCCTGAAGCCCAACCACTAAACCTTAAACCTTAAACCCCAAACCCTAAAGATTAAACCCTAAACCTTAAACCACAAAAACTAAAGCCTAAACCGTAAACCCTAAAACATAAACCATAAACCCTCAACCCTAAACCATAAACCCTAAACCCTACTTCCTAAACCCTACACAACAAACCTAAAAGCTTAAACCCTAGACCATAACCGCTCAACCCAAACCAAAAACCCAAAACCATACACCTTAAACCCTAAATCACAAACCCTAAATCCTAAACCCTAAACCATAAACCCTAAACCACAAATTCTAAAGCCCAAACACTAAACCCAAAACCCTGAACCCTAAACCCTAAACTATACGTCCTTAACACAAACCCTAAACCCTAAACCCTAAAACCCAAACCATAAATCTTAAACCCTAAACCACAAACACTAAAGCCTAAACCCAAAACCCTAAACCATAAACATTCAACCCCAAACCAAAAATCCTAAACCCTAAACCCTAAACAACAAAACCTAAAGCCTAAAGCCTAAAGCCTAAACCATAAACCCTAAACCCTAAACCCTACAACCTAAGCCATAAACCATAAACCCTAAACTATAAACCCTAAACCCTAAACCATAAACCCTAAACCCTAAACCTTAAACCCTAAACCCTAAACCCTATACCATAAACCAAAATCCTAAACCCTAAACCACAAACACAAAACCCTAAACCATAAATCCTAAGGCCTAGACCCCAAAGCTTAAACCATAAAACCAAAATTATAGACCCTTAACCCTAAATCCTAAACCACAAACCTTGAAGCCTAATTCCTAAATCACACCCCCTAAACCCTAAACCATAAACCATCAACCCTAAAGCCTAAACCCTAAGCCCTAATACCTAATCCATAAACTCCAAACCCTCAACCCCTAAACCCTAAACCACAAACCATAAACACTAAAGCCTAAACCCAAATCCCAAAACCCCAAACCATAAAGCCTAAACCGTAACTCATAAAGCCTAAACCCTAAACCACAAACACTAAAGCCTAAAGTCTAAATTCTAAACCCTAAACCATAAACCATAAACCCTCAACCCAAAATAATAAACCATAAACAATAAACCCTAAATTCTAAACCCTAAACCAAAACCCCTAAAGCTTCAACCCCAAACCTTAAACCCTAAACCCTAAACCATATACCCTAAACCATAAGCCACAAACCCTAAAACCTAAACCCTAAACAATAAAGTCTAAACCCTAAACCATAAACCATAAACCATAAACCCTAAATCCTAAACCCTACACTATAAACCCTAAACCACAAAACATAAAGCCTAACCCTTAAACCATAAACCCTCAACCCCAAACCATAAACCCTAAACCCGACACTCTAAAACCTAAACCCTAAACCCCAAGACACAAACCCTAAAACCTAAAGCCCAAACACTAAACCCTAAACCATAAAGCCTAAGCCCTAAACCACAAACGCTGAAGCCCAAACACTAAACCTTAAACCCTAAACCCCAAAGCCAAAAGATTAAACCCTAAACCTTAAACCACAAACACTAAAGCCTAAACCCTAAACCCTAAACCATAAACCATAAACCCTCAACCCCAAACCATAAACCATAAACCCTACATCCTAAATCCTAAACAACAAACCTAAAAGCCTAAACCCTAGACCATAACCCCTCAACCCAAACCAAAAACCCTAAACCATACACCTTAAACCCTAAATCACAAACCCTAAATCCTAAACCCTAAACCATAAACCCTAAACCATAAACCCTCAACCCCAAACCATAAACCATAAACCCTACATCCTAAATCCTAAACAACAAACTAAACATTCAACCCCAAACCAAAAATCCTAAACCCTAAACCCTAAACAACAACCCCTAAAGCCTAAAGCCTAATCCATAAACCCTCAACCCTTAACCCTAAACCGTAAACCCTACAACCTAAGCCATAAACCATAAACCCTAAACTATAAACCATAAACCCTAAACCATAAACCCTCAACCCCAAACCATAAACCATAAACCCTACATCCTAAATCCTAAACAACAAACTAAACATTCAACCCCAAACCAAAAATCCTAAACCCTAAACCCTAAACAACAACCCCTAAAGCCTAAAGCCTAATCCATAAACCCTCAACCCTTAACCCTAAACCGTAAACCCTACAACCTAAGCCATAAACCATAAACCCTAAACTATAAACCATAAACCCTAAACCATAAACCCTCAACCCCAAACCATAAACCATAAACCCTACATCCTAAATCCTAAACAACAAACTAAACATTCAACCCCAAACCAAAAATCCTAAACCCTAAACCCTAAACAACAACCCCTAAAGCCTAAAGCCTAATCCATAAACCCTCAACCCTTAACCCTAAACCGTAAACCCTACAACCTAAGCCATAAACCATAAACCCTAAACTATAAACCATAAACCCTAAACCATAAACCCTCAACCCCAAACCATAAACCATAAACCCTACATCCTAAATCCTAAACAACAAACTAAACATTCAACCCCAAACCAAAAATCCTAAACCCTAAACCCTAAACAACAACCCCTAAAGCCTAAAGCCTAATCCATAAACCCTCAACCCTTAACCCTAAACCGTAAACCCTACAACCTAAGCCATAAACCATAAACCCTAAACTATAAACCATAAACCCTAAACCATAAACCATCAACCCTAAAGCCTAAACCATAAACCATAAACCCTAAACCATAAACCATCAACCCTAAACCCTAAACCCTCAACGCTATACCACAAACCAAAATCCCAAACACTAAACCATAAATCCTAAGGCCTAAACCCCAAAGCCGAAACCATAAAACCAAATTCATAAACCCTAAACCCTAAATCCTACACCACAAAACTTGAAGCCCTAAATCCTAAACCACAAAACTTGAAGCCTAAATCCTAAATCACACCCTAAATCCTAAACCCTAAAACAAAAACCCTAAAGCTTCAAACTAAAACCTAAAGCCCAAACACTAAACCCTAAACCATAAAGCCTAAACCCTAAACCACAAACACTAAAGCCTAAAGTCTAAATTCTAAACCCTAATCCCTAACCCATAAACCCTCAACCCAAAACAAAAAACAATAAATGATAAACCCTAAATCCTAAACCCTAAACCCTACAACCTAAGCCATAAACCATAAACCCTAAACTATAAACCCTACCTAAACCCTAAACCATAAACTCCAAACCCTCAACCCCTAAACCCTAAACCACAAACCTTAAAGTCTAAACCCTAAACCATAAACCCTAAACCCTACATCCTAAATCCTAAACAACAAACCTAAAAGCCTAAACCCTAGACCATAACCCCTCAACCCAAACCAAAAACCCTAAACCATACACCTTAAACCCTAACTCACAAACCCTAACCCTAAACCCTAAAGCCTAAAGCCTAATCCATAAACCCTCAACCCTATAAACCATAAACCCTAAACCTAAACCCTAAACCACAAACACTAAAGCCTAAAGTCTAAATTCTAAACCCTAATCCCTAACCCATAAACCCTCAACCCAAAACAAAAAACAATAAATGATAAACCCTAAATCCTAAACCCTAAACCCTACAACCTAAGCCATAAACCATAAACCCTAAACTATAAACCCTACCTAAACCCTAAACCATAAACTCCAAACCCTCAACCCCTAAACCCTAAACCACAAACCTTAAAGTCTAAACCCTAAACCATAAACCCTAAACCCTACATCCTAAATCCTAAACAACAAACCTAAAAGCCTAAACCCTAGACCATAACCCCTCAACCCAAACCAAAAACCCTAAACCATACACCTTAAACCCTAACTCACAAACCCTAACCCTAAACCCTAAAGCCTAAAGCCTAATCCATAAACCCTCAACCCTATAAACCATAAACCCTAAACCTAAACCCTAAACCACAAACACTAAAGCCTAAAGTCTAAATTCTAAACCCTAATCCCTAACCCATAAACCCTCAACCCAAAACAAAAAACAATAAATGATAAACCCTAAATCCTAAACCCTAAACCCTACAACCTAAGCCATAAACCATAAACCCTAAACTATAAACCCTACCTAAACCCTAAACCATAAACTCCAAACCCTCAACCCCTAAACCCTAAACCACAAACCTTAAAGTCTAAACCCTAAACCATAAACCCTAAACCCTACATCCTAAATCCTAAACAACAAACCTAAAAGCCTAAACCCTAGACCATAACCCCTCAACCCAAACCAAAAACCCTAAACCATACACCTTAAACCCTAACTCACAAACCCTAACCCTAAACCCTAAAGCCTAAAGCCTAATCCATAAACCCTCAACCCTATAAACCATAAACCCTAAACCTAAACCCTAAACCACAAACACTAAAGCCTAAAGTCTAAATTCTAAACCCTAATCCCTAACCCATAAACCCTCAACCCAAAACAAAAAACAATAAATGATAAACCCTAAATCCTAAACCCTAAACCCTACAACCTAAGCCATAAACCATAAACCCTAAACTATAAACCCTACCTAAACCCTAAACCATAAACTCCAAAACTTCAACCTCTAAACCGCCCTATACCCTAAAGCATAAACCACAAACCATAAAGCCTAAACCCTAAACCACAAACACTAAAGCCTAAACCCTAAACCCTAAACCATAAACATTCAATCCCAAACCATAAATCCTATTCCCTAAAACCTAAACAACAAACCCTAAAGCCTAAAGCCTAATCCATAAACCCTCAACCCTGAACCCTAAACCGTAAACCCTACAACCTAAGCCATAAACCATAAACCCTAAACTATAAACCATAAACCCTAAACCATAAACCATCAACCCTAAACCCTAAACCCTAAACCCTAAACCCTCAACGCTATACCATAAACCAAAATCCCAAACCCTAAACCACAAACACAAAACCCTAAACCATAAATCCTAAGGCCTAAACCCCAAAGCCGAAACCATAAAACCAAATTCATAAACCCTAAACCCTAAATCCTACACCACAAAACTTGAAGCCTAAATCCTAAATCACAACCCCTAACCCCTACATCCTAAATCCTAAACAACAAACCTAAAAGCCTAAACCCTAGACCATAACCCCTCAACCCAAACCAAAAACCCTAAACCATACACCTTAAACCCTAAATCACAAACCATAAAGCCAAAATCCCTAAACCATAAATTCTAAAGCCCAAACACTAAACCCAAAACCCTGAACCCTAAACCCTAAACCTTATACCCTTAACCCTAAACCCTAAAGCCTAAAGCCTAAATCCTAAAACCCAAACCATAAATCATAAACCCTAAACCACAAACACTAAAGCCTAAACCCTAAACCCTAAACCATAAACATTCAATCCCAAACCATAAATCCTATTCCCTAAAACCTAAACAACAAACCCTAAAGCCTAAAGCCTAATCCATAAACCCTCAACCCTGAACCCTAAACCGTAAACCCTACAACCTAAGCCATAAACCATAAACCCTAAACTATAAACCATAAACCCTAAACCATAAACCCTAAACCCTAAACCCTAAACCCTAAACCCTCAACGCTATACCACAAACCAAAATCCCAAACACTAAACCATAAATCCTAAGGCCTAAACCCCAAAGCCGAAACCATAAAACCAAATTCATAAACCCTAAACCCTAAATCCTAAACCACAAAACTTGAAGCCTAAATCCTAAATCACAACCCCTAAACCCTAAATCATAAACCATCAACCCTAAAGCCTAAACCCTAAGCCCTAAACCCTAAACCATAAACTCCAAACCCTCAACCCCTAAACCCTAAACCACAAACCTTAAACACTAAAGCCTAAACCCTAATCCCTCAACCCCAAACCCTAAAGCCTAAACCCTAACCCATAAGTCTAAACCCTAAACCACAAACACTAAAGCCTAAAGTCTAAATTCTAAACCCTAATCCCTAAACCATAAACCCTCAACCCAAAACAAAAAACAATAAACGATAAACCCTAAATCCTAAACCCTAAAACAAAAACCCTAAAGCTTCAAACCCAAACCATAAACCCTAAACCCTAAACCCTATACCCTAAAGCATAAACCACAAACCATAAAGCCTAAACCATAAACAATAAAGTCTAAACCCTAAACCATAAACCCTAAACCAAAAAACCTAAAGCCCAAACACTAAACTCTAAACCATAAAGCCTAAGCCCTAAACCACAAACCCTGAAGCCCAAACACTAAACCTTAAATCCTAAACCCCAAACCCTAAAGATTAAACCCTAAACCATAAACCACAAACACTAAAGCCTAAACCCTAAACCCTAAACCATAAACCATAAACCCTCAACCCCAAACCATAAACCCTAAACCCTACATCCTAAACCCTAAACAACAAACCTAAAAGCCTAAACCCTAGACCATAACCTCTCAACCCAAACCAAAAACCCTAAACGATACACCTTAAACCCTAAATCACAAACCCTAAAGCCTAAACCCTAAATCATAAACCATAAACGAAAAATTCTAAAGCCCAAACATTAAACCAAAATCCTGAACCCTAAACCCGAAAGCCTATACCCTTAACCCTAAATCCTAAAACCTAAACCCTAAATCCTAAAACTCAAACCATAAATCCTAAACCCTAAACCACAAACACTGAATCCTAAATCCTAAACCCTAAACCATAAACATTCAACCCCAAACCTTAAATCCTAAATGCTAAACCCTAGACAACAAACCCTAAAGCCTAAAGCCTAAACCATAAACCCTCAACCCTAAACCCTAAACCCTCAGCCCTAAAACCCAAGCCATAAACCATAAACCCTAAACTATAAACCCTAAACCCTAAACCATAAACCATAAACCCTAAACCCTCAACCCTATACCACAAACCAAAACCCTAAACCACAAATAGAAAACCCTAAACCATAAATCCTAAGGCCTAAACCCCAAAGCCTAAACCATAAAACCAAAATCATAAACCCTAAACCCTAAATCCTAAACCACAAACCTTGAAGCCTAAATCTGAAATTACAACCCCTAAACCCTAAACCATAAACCATCAACACTAAAGCCTAAACCCTAAGCCCTAAACCCTAAACCATAAACTCCAAAACTTCAACCTCTAAACCCTAAACCACAAACCTTAAACACTAAAGCCTAAACCCTAATCCCTAAACCCTAAGCCATAAAGCCTAAACCCTAACCGATAAAGACTGAACCTTAAACCACAAACACTAAAGCCTAAAGTCTAAATTCTAAACACTAATCCCTAAATCATAAACCATAAACCCTAAACCCTACACTTTAAAACCTAAACCCTAAATCCTAAACCATAAACCCTAAACCCTAAGCTAAAAACCCTAAACCATAAACCACAAATGCTAAAGCACAAACACTAGACCCTAAACCATAAAGCCTAAGCCCTAAACCACAAACCCTGAAGCACAAGCACTAAACCTTAAACCCTAAACCCTAAAGATTAAACCCTAAACCTTAAACCATAAAAACTAAAGCCTAAACCATAAACCCTAAACCATAAATCATAAACCCTCAACCCCAAACCATAAACCCTAAACCCTACATCCTAAACCCTAAAGAACAAACCTAAAAGCCTAAACCATAGACCATAACCCCTCAACCCAAACCAAAAACCCTAAACCATACACCTTAAACCCTAACTCACAAACCCTAAAGCCTAAACCCAAAACCATAAACCCTAAACCAGAAATTCTAAAGCCCAAACACTACACCCTAAACCATCAACCCTAAACCCTAAACCCTACACCATTAACCCTAAACCAAAAAGCCTAAACCCAAAACCCCAAACCATAAAGCATAAAACCCTAAACAATAAATACTAACCCTAAACCACAAACACTAAAGCCTAAACCCTAAACCATAAACATTCAACCCCAAACCATAAATCCTAAACCCTAAACCCTAAATAACAAAGCCTAAAGCCTAAAGCCTAAACCATAAACCCTCAACCCTAAACCATAAACCCTAAACCCCAAACCCTACACCCTAAACCATAAACCACAACCCCCATAGCCTAAACTCTAAACTATAAACCCTAAACCCTGAACCATAGACCCTAAACACAAAACCATAAACCCTAGACCCTAAATCGTACACCATAAACCCTAAACCCTAAACCATAAACCCACATCCCAAAACTATAAACCCTAAACTATAAACCCTCAACCCCAAATTATAAACCCTAAAGCCTAAACCATGTAGCCTAAATCATAAGCCACAAACCCTAAAGCATAAACCCTAAACTATAAACCATAAAACCTAAACCATAAACCCTTAACCCCAAACCATAAACCATAAACCCTAAATCATACACCCTAAACCCTAAACCACAAACCATAAATCCTAAACCATAAACTCCCATCCCTAACCCCTAAACCTTAAACCATACACCCTAAACCAATACCACAAACCCTAAAGCTTAAATCCTAAATTATAATTCCTAAACCCTAAACCATAAACCCTCAACCCCATCCCTAAACCATAAACCCTAACCCTAAACCAAAAACCCTAAAGCCTAGACCCTAATCCATAATCCCTCAACCCCAAACCATAAACACTATACCCTAAACCCTACACCCTAAACCATAAACCACAATCCCTAAGGCCGAAACCCTAAACTATAATCCCTAAACGATAAACGCTCAACCTCAAACTATAAACCGTAAACCCTAAACCCTGTAGCCTAAACCGTAAACCACAAACCCTAAAGCCTAAACCCTAAACAATAAACCATAAACCCTAAACCATAAACCCTTAACCTCAAACCATAAACCCTAAACCCTACACCATAAACCATAAACCACAAACCCTAAAGCCTTAACCAGAAACCAACAACCCTAAACCCCAAACCGTAATCCCTAAACCATAAACACCAAATCCTAAACCCTAAACCACAATCACAGAACCCTAAACAAAAAATCCTAAGGCCTAAACCCCAAACCCTAAACCCTAAACCCTAAACCCAAAATCATAAACCCTAAACCCTAGACCCTAAACCACAAACCCTAAAGCCTAAATCCTAAATCCTAAATCAAAACCCCAAAACCATAAACCATCAACCCTAAAGCCTAAACCATAAACCATAAACCCTAAACCATAAACTCCAAACCCTCAACCCCTAAATTCTAAACCACAAACCCTAAATCCTAAATCATAAACCCTAAACCCTAAAGCCTAAACCCTAAATCATAAAGCCTAAACCCTAAACAATAAAGCCCAAATCCTAAACCACAAACACTAAACCCTAAACCCTAAACTCTAAACCATAAACATTCAACCCCAAAAAATAAATCCTAAACCCTAAACCATAAACCACAAACCCTAAAGCCTAAAGCCTAAACCATAAACCCTCAAACCTAAACCATAAACCCTAAACCCTAAACCCAACACCTTAAACCATAAACCACAAACCCCATAGCCTAAACCCTAAACTATAAACCCTAAACCCTGAACCATAGACCCTCAACCCCAAACCATAAACCATAAACCCTAAACCCTAAACCCGAAACCACACACCCTAAACCCTAAACCATAAACCATCATCCCCAAACTATAAACCCTAAACCCTAAACCCTACACCCTAAACTAATACCACAAACCATAAAGCCTAAACCCTAAATTATAATTCCTAACCCTAAACCATAAACCCTCAACCCCATACCCCAAACCATAAACCCTAAACCTTAAACCACAAACCCTAAAGCCTAAACCCTAATCCATAATCCCTCAACCCCAAACCATAAACACTATACCCTAAACCCTACACCCTAAACCATAAACCACAATCCCTTAGGCATAAACCCTAAACTATAAACCGTAAACCATAAACCCTAAACCCTAAACCCTAA
>NC_029793.2:63966715-63987643 GCF_000816755.2 Arachis ipaensis
CCTAAACCCTAAACCACAAACCCTAAAGCATAAACCCTAAACTATAAACCCTAAACCATAAACCCTAAACCATAAACCCACAACCCCAAACCATAAAGCCTAAACCCTAAACCCTAAACCCTCAAACCCAAACCATAAATCCTAAACCCTACACCCTACACCCTAAACCACAAACCCTAAAGCCTAAAGCCTAAACCCTAAACCCTAAACACTAAACCCTAAGCAAAAAACCCTAAACCCTAAACACTAAACCCTAAACCCAAAAGCCTAAACCCTAAACCCTAAGCCATAAAACCCAAACCCTAAAGCATAAACCCTAAAGCCTAAACCCTAAACCACAAACACTATATCCTAAACTTTAAACTATAAACCCTAAACCCTAAACCTAAACCCTCAAAGCCAAACCATAAACCCTAAACCCTACACCGTAAACCCTAAACCACACACCCTAAAGCCTAAATCCTAAACCATAAACCCATCAACCTTACACCTTAAACCCTAAACCCTATACCACAAACCCTAAAGCCTAAACTATAATTAATAAACCCTCAACCCCAAAACATAACCCTAAACCCTAAACCTTAAACCATAAACCCTAAAACCATAAACCATAAACCCTAAACCCTAAACCATAAACCATAACCCATAAACCCTAAACCATAAACCATCAACCCTAAACCCTAAACCCCAAACCCTAAAGCTTAAACCCTAAACCCTAAAGCCTTAACCCTAAACCACATACACGAAAGCCTAAACACTAAACTATAAACCATAAACCCTAAACCATAAACCCTCAGCCCCAAAATATAAACTCTAAACCCTAACCCTACACCATAAACCCTAAACCACAAACCCTAAAGCCTAAACCCTAAACCATAAACCTTAAACCCCAAATTATAAACCCCAAACCCTACACCCTACACCATACACCCTAAACCTTAAATGCAAAATCCTAATCCATAAACCCTAAACCCTAAACCCTAAACCCTAAACCCAACACCCTAAACCATAAACCACAAACCCCATAGCCTAAACCCTAAACTATAAACCCTAAACCCTGAACCATAGACCCTCAACCCCAAACCATAAACCATAAACCCTAAACCCTAAACCCGAAACCACACACCCTAAACCCTAAACCATAAACCATCATCCCCAAACTATAAACCCTAAACCCTAAACCCTACACCCTAAACTAATACCACAAACCATAAAGCCTAAACCCTAAATTATAATTCCTAACCCTAAACCATAAACCCTCAACCCCATACCCCAAACCATAAACCCTAAACCTTAAACCACAAACCCTAAAGCCTAAACCCTAATCCATAATCCCTCAACCCCAAACCATAAACACTATACCCTAAACCCTACACCCTAAACCATAAACCACAATCCCTTAGGCATAAACCCTAAACTATAAACCGTAAACCATAAACCCTAAACCCTAAACCCTAAACCCTAAACTATAAACCCTGTATCCTAAACCATAAACCACAAACCCTAAAGCCAAAACCCTAAACTATTAACCCTAAACCCTAAACCATAAACCCTCAACCTCAAACTATAAACCCTAAACCCTACACTCTAAACCCTAAACCATAATCCCTAAACCATAAACCCTAAACCCCAAACCGTAAACCCTAAACCCTAAACCATAAACACCAAATCATAAACCCTAAACCTCAAACACAAAACCCTAAACCATAAATCCTAAGGCCTAAACCCCAAACCCTACACCCTAAACCCACAATCATAAACCCTAAACCACAAACCCTAAAGCCTAAATCCTAAATTCTAAATCAAAACCCCTAAACCATAAACCATCAACACTAAATCTTAAACTCTAAACACTAAACCCTATACCATAAACTCCAAACCCTCAACCCATCCTAAACAACAAACCCTAAACCCTAAACCCTAAACCCTAAAGCCTAAACCCTAGACCCTAAAACCTAAACCCTAAATCATAAAGCATAAACCCTAAACAATAAAGCCTAAACCCTAAACCACAAATACTAAAGCCTAAACCCTAAACCCAAAACGATAAACATTTAACCCCAAACCATAAACCTAAACCATAAACCCTAAATCACAAACCCTAAAGCCTAAAGCCTAAACCATAAATGCTCAAGCCCAAACCATAAACCCTAAACCCCAAACTCTACACCCTAAATCATAAACCACAAACCTAAAAGCCTAAACCCTAAACTATAAACCCTAAACCCTAAACCATAGACCATGAACCCCAAATCATAAACCATAAACCCTAAATCGTACACACTAAGCCCTAAACCACAAACCCTAAATCCTAAACCATAAACCCCTATCCCCAAACTATAAACCCTAAACCCTAAACTCTACACCCTAAACTAATACAACAAATCCTAAAGCCTAAACCCTACACCCTTAACACTAAACCCTAAAGCCTAAACCCTAAACCCTAAAACCTAAACCATAAAACCTAAACCCTAAACAATAAGTCCTAAACCCTAAACCACAAACACTAAAGCCTAAATCCTAAACCATAAACATTCAACCCCAAACCATAAATCCTAAACCCTAAACCCTAAACAACTAACCCTAAAGCCAAAAGCCTAAACCATAAACCCTCAACCCTAAATCCTAAACCCTAAACCCTACAACCTAAGCCATAAACCATAAACCCTAAACCCTAAACCCTCAACCATCAACCTTATACCATAAACCAAAATCCCAAACCCTAAACCATAAATCCTAAGGCCTAAATCCCAAAGCCTAAACCATAAAACCAAAATCATAAATCATAAACCATAAATCCTAAACCACAAACCTTGAAGTCTAAATCCTAAATCGCAACCCCTAAACCCTAAACAATACATCATCAACCCTAAAGCCTAGACCCTAAGCCCTAAACCCTAAACCATAAACTCCAAACCCTCAACCCCTAAACCCTAAACCACAAACCTTAAACACTAAAGCCTAAACCCTAATCTCTAAACCCCAAACCCTAAAGCCTAAACCCTAACCCATAAAGCCTAAACCATAAACCACAAACAGTAAAGCCTAAAGCCTAAATTCTAAACCCTAATCCCTAAACCATAAACCCTCAACCAAAAACAATAAATCCTAAATCCTAAACCCTAAACCAAAAACCCTAAAGCTTCAACCCTAAACCATAAACCCTAAAGCCGATACCCTAAACCATAAACCACAAACCCTAAAGCCTAAACCATAAACAATAAAGTTTAAACCCTAATCCATAAACCCTAAACCATAAACCATAAACCATAAATCCTACACCATAAACCCTAAACCACAAAACATAAAGCCTAAACCTTAAACCATAAACGCTCAATCCCAAACCATAAACCTTAAACCTTACACTCTAAAATCTAAACCCTAAATCATAAACCCTAAACACTAAACCCTAAGCCATAAACCCGAAACCCTAAACCTCAAACCCTAAAGCCCAAACACTAAACCCTAAACCATAAAGCCTAAGCCCTAAACCACAAACCCTGAAGCCCAAACACTAACCCTTAAACCCTAAACCCCAAACCCTAAAGATTAAACCCTAAACCTTGAACCACAAACACTAAAGCCTAAACCCTAAACCATAAACCATAAACCATAAACCTTCGACTCCAAACCATAAACCCTAAAACCTACATCCTAAACCCTAAACAACAAACTTAACAGCCTAAACCCTAGACCATAACCCCTCAACCCAAAACAAAAAGCCTAAACCATACGCCTTAAACCCTAAATCACAAATCCTAAACCATAAACCGTAAACCACAAATTCTAAAGCCCAAACACTAAACCCAAAACCCTGAATCCTAAACCCTAAACCCTACACCCTTAACCCTAAACCCTAAAGCCTAAACCCTAAATCCTAAACCCCAAACCGTAAAGCCTAAACCCTAAACAATAAATCATAAATCCTAAACCACAAACACTAAAGCCAAAACCCTAAACCCTAATCCATAAACATTCAACCCCAAATCATAAATCCTAAACCCTAAACCATAAACAACAAACCCTAAAGCCTAAAACCTAAACCATAAACCCTTAACCCTAAACCCTCAACCCTAAACCCCATAACCTAAGCCATAAACCATAAACCATAAACTATAAACCCTAAACTCTAAACCATAAACCCTCAACCCTAAACTCCAAACCGTAAACCCTCAACCATATACCATAAACCAAAATCCTAAACCCTAAACCACAAATAAAAAACCCTAAACCATAAATCTTAAGGCCTAAACCCCAAAGCCTAAACCATAAAACCAAAATCATAAACCCTAAACCCTAAATCCTAAACCACAAACCTTGAAGCCTAAATTCTAAATCACAATCCCTAATCCCTAAACCATAAACCATCAACCCTAAAGCCTAAACCATAAGCCCTAAACCCTAAACCAGAATTCAGATAGTGTTATTGATTCTCCTAGTTTAGTATGTTGATTCTTGAACACAGCTACTTTATGAGTCTTGGCCGTGACCCTAAGCATTTTTTTTCCAGCATTACCACCGGATACATAAATGGCATAGACACATAACTGGGTGAACCTTTTCAGATTGTGACTCAGCTTTGCTAGAGTCCCCAGTTAGAGGTGCTCAGAGTTCTTAAGCACACTCTTTTTGCCTTGGACCACAACTTTAACCGCTCAATCTCAAGCTTTTCACTTGACACCTTCACGCCACAAGCACATGGTTAGGGACAGTTTGATTTAGCCGCTTAGGCCAGGATTTTATTCCTTTGGGCCCTCCTATCCATTAATCCTCAAAGCCTTGGATCCTTTTTACCCTTGCCTTTTGGTTTAAAGGGCTATTGGATTTTTCTGCTTGCTTTTTCTCTTTCTTTCTTTTTTTCTCTTTATTTTTTGCCATTTTCTCTCTCTCTCTTTTTTTTGCAAGCTTTGTATTTTTCACTACTTTTTCTTGCTTCAAGAATCAATTTTATGATTTTTCAGATTATCAATAACATTTCTCTTTTTTCGTTATTCTTTCAAGAGCCAACAATTTTAACATTCATAAACTTCACTATAAAAAATATGCATTGTTCAGGCATTCATTCAGAAAACAAAAAGTGTTGTCACCACATCAAAATAATTAAACTAATTTCAAGATATATTTCGAAATTATGCACTTCTTGTTCTTTTGCAAATAAAAGCATTTTTCTTTTAAGAAAGGTGAGGGATCATGGAATCATTCATAGCTTTAAGACATAGACACTAAACACTAATAATCATGTAATAAAGATAAAAACAAGATAGATACCAAACATAAAAGCAGACAGATAACAATAAAAGAAAGGAAATTAAAGGCATAAAAATAAACGACTCTAATACTAATGCTCATGTAACTCTTAAAATAGGTCTCTAATAATAAAAGTTATCACAGAGTTAGGACTCAACAACCTTTATTTTGAGAGATACTAGCTCCTTCAATCTGTGGGACGTCTAGCTCTTCAAGGGGCAGCTTCTGGTGCTTTAGCTTCTGTATCTCATGCCATTGTTTCTCTTGTTCTTTGAGCAGTTTGCAGAGTATGCTGTTTTGATTCTGCTACTCTTCCTTGAGTTGATCCGTAGCTTCTTACAGCTTGGTGACAGATGCTTCTAAGCGGGCCCAATATTCAAATTGAGGAATTTCTGGGAGGAGCTCATGCGCCCTCCTCTTGATGGAGTTGTCTTGAACTTGAGGTCCATTCATCACCTTTTTGGTGATTGGGCGTTCAACTGGGATATATTTATCCACACCCATCTCTACCCCCACATCTTTACACAACAGACTAATCAAGCTTGGGTAAGCCAATTTAGCATCAGTGGATTCTTTGTTTGCAAATATATAAATTTCACCAAGAATCAGCTGATGAATCTCTACTTCTTTCCCCAGCATAATACAGTGAATCATCACTACTCTCTTAAAAGTGACTTCAGAACGGTTGCTGGTTGGGAGTATAGAATGCCCAATAAAATCCAGCCAACCTCTAGAAACTGGTTTGAGATCTCATCTCTTTAGCTGGTTTGGGACACCTTTTGTATTATTAATCCACTTGGTTTCAGGGAGGCATATGTCCTCTAGAACTTGATCTAGCCTTTTATCTTTGGCCATTCTCCTATTAAAGGATTCTAGATCATCTTGTAGTTGAGGAACCTTGAGAACTTCTCTCACTTTGTCAAAGTGGAAGTAAATAATCTTCCCTCTGACCATAGTCTGAAAGGAGTGGAAGGTACCCTGGCTGCCGTTAAACGCCAAAAATCCTTTATTACTGGGCTTTTTCTGAACGCCCTGGATGCTGCTGTTTCTGGCGTTAAACACCCAAAATGCTACCCATTCTGGCGTTTAAAGCCCAGAAAGATACCTTTTCTGGTGTTAAACGCCCAGAATGGTAGCCATTCTGGCGTTCAATGCCCAAAATGCCCCTTTATTGGCATTTTGATGCTAGTAAGCTCTTTTTCTCTGTGATTCTTCTGCTTTATGTTCTGAACTTCCATTTTCATGATTTATTCACCAAAATGTATTAACTAACATGAGTAACAAAATTAAATAGACTTATATAATTGTTATAAACATCTAATTTTTTATAATGGCTGGGTTGCCTCCCAGCAAGCGCTTCTTTACTATCTTTAGATGGACTTTTGCTGAGCTTTTAATTTAGTCTCAATTTTGAGCAATCTTGCTCAACATTACTTTCAAGATAATGCTTGACTCTCTGTCCATTAACAATGAACTTTTTGTCAGAGTCAATATCCTGAAGCTCTACATATCCATATGGTGACACACTTGTAATCACATATGGTCCCTTCCACTGGGGTTTCAATTTCCCAGGGAACAGTTTTAGCCTAGATTTAAACAGCAGAACCTTCTGTCCTGGCTCAAAAACTCTAGATGACAGCTTTTTGTCATGTCACCTTTTTGCTTTTTCCTTGTAAATTTTAGCATTTTTGAAAGCATTGAGTCTGAATTCCTCCAGCTCATTCAACTGGAATAATCTTTTCTCTCCAGCTATCTTAGCATCAAGGTTTAGGAATCTGGTTCCCCAGTAGGCCTTGTGTTCCAGTTCCACTGGCAGATGACGGGCTTTTCCATACACAAGCTGGTATTGAGAGGTCCTTATAGGAGTCTTGAATGCTGTTCTGTATGCCCACAGAGCATCATCCAGACTTCTTACCCAATCCCTTCTACGGGTACTTACAGTCTATTCCAGGATCCGTTTTAGTTCTCTATTTGAGACTTCAGCCTGCCCATTTGTTTGTGGATGATATGGAGTTGCCACTTTGTGGTTAATTCCATATCAGATTAGAGCAGAGTCAAGCTGTTTATTGTAGAAATGAATTCCTCCATCATTGATCAGTACCCTAGGGACACCAAACCTGCTGAAGATATGCTTCTAGAGGAACTTTATCACTGTCTTTGTATCATTAGTGGGTGTTGCAATTGCTTCTACCCATTTAGATACATAGTCTACTGCCACCAGAATATAAGTGTTTGAGTATGATGGTGGGAAAGGACCCATGAAGTTAATACCCCATACATCAAACAACTCAATCTCTAAGATCCCTTGCTGAGGCATGGCAAAACCGTGAGGCAGATTACCAGCTCTCTGGCAACTGTCACAGTTACGTACAAACTTTCGGGAGTCTCTATAGAGAATAGGCCAGCAGAAGCCACATTGGAGAACTTTTGTAGCTGTTCGCTCACATCCGAAATGTCCTCCATATTGTGATCCATGGCAATGCTATAGGATCTTCTATGCCTCTTCTCTAGGCACACATCTACGAATTACTCCGTCTGCACACCTCTTAAAGAGATATGGTTCATCCCACAAGTAGTACTTTGCATCAGAAATCAATTTTTTTGTTTGTTGCTTACTGTACTCTTTGGGTATGAATATCACAGCTTTATAGTTTGCAATGTCTGCAAACCACGGTACTTCTTGAATGGCAAAGAGTTGCTCATCTGGAAAGGTTTCAGAGATCTCAGTAGGAGGGAGGGACGCTCCTGCTACCGGTTCTATCCGGGACAGGTGATCAGCTACTTGATTTTCTGTCCCTTTTCTGTCTCTTATTTCTATATCAGACTCTTGCAGAAGCAACACCCATCTTATGAGTCTAGGTTTTGAATTCTGCTTTGTGAGGAGATATTTTAGAGCAGCATAGTCAATGTACACAATCACTTTTGATCCTACTAAATAAAATCTATACTTGTCAATGGCATAAATCACTGCAAGCAACTCCTTTTCTGTGGTTGTGTAATTCTTCTGCGTGTCATTTAGAACACGGCTAGCATAATAAATGACATGCAGAAGCTTGTTATGCCTCTGTCCTAATACTGCACCAATGGCATGGTCACTGGCATCACACATTAGTTTGAATGGTAATGTCCAATCTGGTGTAGAAATGACTGGTACTGTGACCAGCTTAGCTTTCAGAGTCTCAAACACCTGCAAACACTCTGTGTCAAAGACAAATGGAGTATCAGCAGCTAGCAGATTGCTCAGAGGTTTTGCAATTTTTGAAAAATCCTTTATAAACCTCCTATAGAATCCTGCATGCCCCAGAAAGCTTCTGATTGCCTTAACATTGGCAGGTGGTGGTAATTTTTCAATTACCTCTACCTTAGCTTGATCCACCTCTATTCCCTTGTTTGAAATTTTGTGCCCAAGGACAATTGGTTGAACCACTGGCTTAGCATCATCTATCAATAGGATCTTGTGCATGCATCTAGCTGGGCTAATGCCCTTAAGATCACTTATAGACCACCCAAGAGCAGTCTTGTGTGTCCTTAGCACCTGAATTAGTGCTTTCTCTTCCTGTGGTTCTAAAGTAGCGCTTATGATTACCAGAAAAGTGTCATCTTCTCCCAGAAATGCATATTTCAGGGATGGTGGTAGTGGTTTGAGCTCAGGTTTGGGAGGCTTCTCCTCTTCCTGAGGAGTTTTCAGAGGTTCTTCTATTTTCTCTGGTTCCTCCAGATCAGGCTGAATCTTTAAAAATGTCCTCTAGCTCTGATTCGAGACTCTCAGTCATATTGACTTCTTCCACCAGGGAGTCAATAATATCAGTGCTCATGCAGTGCTTTGATGTGTCTGGATGCTACATAGCTTTGACAGCATTCAACTTAAAATTATCCTCATTGACTCTCAGGGTTATCTCTCCTTTTTGGACATCAATGAGGGTTCGTCCAGTTGCTAGGAAAGGTCTTCCTAGAATGAGAGTTGCACTCGTGTTCTCCTCTATTTCGAGCACTACAAAGTCAGTGAGAAAGGCAAATGGCCCAACCTTGACAATCATGTCCTCAATTACACCTGATGGAATTTTAATGGAGCCATCAGCAAGTTGGAGACATATTCGGGTTGATTTAACTTCATCAGTTAAACCAAGCTTTTCGATAGTGGATGCAGGTATTAGGTTGATACTTGCCCCAAGATCAGATAGAGCTGTCTTGGTACAAGCATCCTCTAATGTGCATGGTATCATAAAGCTTCTGGGATCTTTAAGCTTCTCTGGTAAGCTTTTCAGAATGACTGCACTGCATTCTTCAGTGAGGAAAACTTTTTCAGTTTCTTTCCAATCCTTCTTGTGACTTAAGATCTCTTTCATGAACTTAGCATAAGAGGGGATTCGCTCAAGTGCCTTTGCAAACGGAATCTTTATTTCAAGAGTCCTGAGATAGTCTGCAAAGCGGGAAAATTGTTTATGCTATTTCGCTTGGCGGAGTTTCTAAGGATAAGGCATCTTGGCTTTATATTCTTCAACCTTAGTTGCTGCAGGCCTACTTCCTACAAAAGTGGTTGGAGAAGCCTACCTAAGGGGGTTGTTATCAGCACTTGCAGGTGTCTGATCCCCCATTGGTGTTTGAACGCCAGAATTGGTGCTGCATGGGCTTTTAACTGCAGATTGCCACCCTTTTTCTGGCGTTTGGACGCCAGAACTGGCCATCCACTGGGCATTTAACGCCAATTTTCACCCTTTTCTGGCGTTTGAACGCCAGAATCATTCCTCTCTAGGATCTTATTATCCTCAGAGGGATTTTGGGTAGTGGCTTAGTCATCCTCTGTCAGTTGTTCCTTTCTTAGCTTTCTGCTGCCTTGAGTTGAGACATTCAATGTCTTCCCACTCCTTAAATGAACAGCTTGGCACTCTTGTGTTATCTATTTAGATAGCTGCTGTCTTGTCTGATCCAATTGTGCTTCTATATTCTTGTTAGCATTTTTAGTGTCTTGTAGCATCTCTTTAAATTCTGCTAACTGTTTTGTTATAAGAAGCAATTACTGATTGAGTTCAACAACTTGTTCTGGAGGACTAAGTTCAGTGGATAGTGCTTTAGCCTCTTCTTTCATGGAGGACTCACTACTTAAGTACAGATGCTGATTACTAGCAACTGTATCAATGAGCTCTTGAGCCTCTTCAATTGTCTTCCTCATTGAAATTTTAACTTGACTAACAACAAACTACCAAATTTAAAAAATTTTGACTAAGTCAACCTAAGGAATTCGAAAATGATATAAATAAAGGAAAAGATTTTTTTTTTAATTTGATGAGGAAAGAGAAAAACAATAAAATGACACCAAACTTAGAATTTTTGGATCAAAACAAAGAAAACAAACAAGAAAACTTTGAATGTCAAGATGAACACCAAGAACACTTTGAAGATCAAGATGAACACCAAGAACAAATTTTGGAAATCTTTAAGAAAATAAAAACACCTCAAACCCTAAAGCCTAAACGCTAAACCACAAACCCTAAAGCCAAAACAATAAACCATAAACCCTCAACCCCAAATCATAAACCCTAAACCCTAAACCATACACCATAAACCATAAACCCTCAACCATAAACAATAAACCCTAAACCATAAACCATAAACCATCAACCCTGAACCCTAAACCCTAAAATGTAAACATTAAACCCTAAACTATAAACCCTAAACCATAAACCCTCAACCCCAAACTATAAACCATAAACCCTAAACCATATACCCTAAACCTTAACTACAAACCCTAAAGCCTAAACTCTAAACCATAAACCTTAAACCCCAAACACCAAACACTAAACCCAAAACCCTAACTACAAAACCTAAAGCCCAAACCCTAAACCCTAAACCCTAAACCATAAACCACAAACCCTTAAGCTTAAAGCCTAAAGCCTAAACGGTAAACACTAAACCCTAAACCACAAACACTAAAGCTGAAACCCTAAAACACAAACCCTAAAGCCTAAACCCTAAACCCTAAACCATCAAACCTAAATCATAAACTGTAAACCCTAAACCTTAAAACCATAAAACATAAACCCTAATACCCTAAGCCATCAACCATAAACCCTAAACCATAAACTGTAACCCCTAAGCCCAAACCATAAACCATAAACCCTAAATCCTACACCCTAAACCGCAAACTCTAAACCATAAACCCTAAAGCCTTAACCATAACCCTAAACACTAAACCCTAAACCACAAACCCTAAAGCCCAAACACAAAACACTAAACCCTAAACCATAAACCCTAAACCCAAAACCCTAAAGGCTAAACCCTGAAACATAAACCCCAAACCCTAAAGCATAAACCCTAAAGTCTAAACCCTAAACCATAAACACTAAAGCTTAAACTCTAAACTATAAACCATAAACCATAAACCATAAACCCTCAAACACAAACCATAAACCCTAAACCCTAAACCCTACACCGTAAACCTTAAACCACACACCCTAAAGCCTAAATCCTAAACCATAAACCCATCAACCTTACACCTTAAACGCTAAACCCTATACCACAAACCCTAAAGCCTAAACTATAAACAATAAACCATCAACCCTAAAACATAACCCTAAACCCTAAACCTTAAACCATAAACCCTAAAACCATAAACCATAAACCCTAAACCATAAACCATAAAAAATAAACCCTAAACCCTAAACCCTAAAAAGCCTAAATCCTAAACCATAAACCCATCAACCTTACACCTTAAACGCTAAACCCTATACCACAAACCCTAAAGCCTAAATGCTAAACCACAAAACCTAAATCCTAAACCCTAAGCCATCAACCATAAACCCTAAACCATAAACCATTAACCCTAAATCATAACCATAAACCAACCATAAACACTAAAGCTTAAACTCTAAACTATAAACCATAAACCCTAAACCATAAACCCTCAAACCCAAACCATAAACTCTAAACACTAAACCCTACACCATAAACCCTAAACCAAAAACCCTGAAGCCTTAACCCTAAACCACAAACCCTAAACCCCAAATTATAAACCCCAAACCCTACACCCTACACCCTATACCTTAAACCTTAAATCCAAATCCTAAAACCCAAATTATAAACCCCAAACCCTACACCCTACACCCTACACCCTACACCCTACACCCTAAACCTGAAATCCAAAATCCTAAACCCTAAAACCTAAACCCTAAACCCTACACCCTAAACATAAAACCATAAACCCTATTTCCTAAACCCTAAGCCACAAACCCTCAACCCCAAAACATAAACCCTAAACCCTAAACCATACACCATAAACCCTAAACCACAAACCCTAAAGCCTAGACCCTAAACCACAAACCCTAAACCCTAAACCACAAACCCTAAAGCCTAAATGCTAAACCACAAAACCTAAATCCTAAACCCTAAACCATAAACCCTTAACCCCAAATTATAACCATAAACCCTAAATTCTAAACCCTAAATCCTAAACCATAAAACATAAACCCTAAACCATAAACAATAAACCCTAAACCATAAACCATAAACCATAAACTCTAAACCCTAAATCCTAAACCCTAAACCCTAAACCCTAAACCACAAACCCTAAAGCCTAAACCCTAAACCATAAATCCTCAAACATAAATCATAAACCCTAAACCCTAAAACCATAAAACAAAAACCCTAAAACCATAAGCCATAAACCATAAACCCTAAACCCTAAACTATAACCCCTAAGCCCAAACCATAAACCCTAAACCCTAAATCCTACACCCTAAACCGCAAACTCTAAACCCTAAACCCTAAAGCCTTAACCATAACCCTAAACATTAAACGCTAAACCACAAACCCTAAAGCCCAAACACAAAACACTAAACCCTAAACCATAAACCCTAAACCCTCAACCCT
Source organism: Arachis ipaensis (assembly GCF_000816755.2). Classification (NCBI taxonomy): domain Eukaryota; kingdom Viridiplantae; phylum Streptophyta; class Magnoliopsida; order Fabales; family Fabaceae; genus Arachis; species Arachis ipaensis. The sequence continues at coordinate 63,979,829 of NC_029793.2, forward strand.
AATGGCTAAACCCTGAAACATAAACCCCAAACCCTAAAGCATAAACCTGAAAGTCTAAACCCTAAACCATAAACACTAAAGCCTAAACTCTAAACTATAAACCATAAACCATAAACCATAAACCCTCAAACACAAACCATAAATCCTAAACACTAAACCCTACACCCTACACCGTAAACCCTAAACCACACACCCTAAAGCCTAAATCCTAAACCATAAACCCATCAACCTTACACCTTAAACCCTAAACCCTATACCACAAACCCTAAAGCCTAAACTATAAACAATAAACCCTCAACCCCAAAACATAACCCTAAATCCTAAACCTTAAACCATAAACCCTAAAACCATAAACCATAAACACTAAACCCTAAACCATAAACCATAAAACTTAAACCCTAAACCACAAACCCTAAAGCTTAAACCCTAAACCCTAAAGCCTTAACCCTAAACCACAAACATAAAAGCCTAAACACTAAACTATAAACCATAAACCATAAACCATAAACCCTCAGCCCCAAACCATAAACTCTAAACCCTAAACCCTACACCATAAACCCTAAACCAAAACCCTGAAGCCTTAACCCTAAACCATAAATCCTAAACCCCAAAATATAAACCCCAAACCCTACAGCCTACACCTTACACCCTAAACCTTAAATCCAAACCCTAAACCCCAAATTATAAACCCCAAACCCTATACCCTACACCCTACACAGTAAACCTTAAATCCAAAATCTTAAACCCTAAACCCTAAACCCTACACCCTAAACACAAAACCGTAAACCCTAAACCCTAAACCCTAAGCCACAAACCCTCAACCCCAAAACATAAACCATAAACAATAAACCATACACCCTAAACCCTAAACCACAAACCCTAAAGCCTAGACCCTAAACCATAAACCCTCAACCAGAAACCCTAAACCCTAAACCACAAACCCTAAAGCCTAAATGCTAAACCACAAAACCTAAATCCTAAACCCTAAACCATAAACCATTAACCCTAAATCATAACCATAAACCCTAAATCATAAACCCTAAACCATAAACCATAAAACATAAACCCTAAACCATAAACAATAAACCCTAAACCATAAACCATAACCATAAACCCTAAACCCTAAATTCTAAACCCTAAACCCTAAACCCTAAACCCTAAACCACAAACCCTAAAGCCTAAACCCTAAACCATAAACCCTCAAACCTAAATCATAAACCCTAAACCCTAAAACCATAAAACAAAAACCCTAAAACCATAAGCCATAAACCATAAACCCTAAACCTTAAACTATAACCCCTAAGCCCAAACCATAAACCCTAAACCCGAAATCCTACACCCTAAACCGCAAACTCTAAACCCTAAACCCTAAACCTTAACCATAACCCTAAACACTAAACCCTAAACCATAAACCCTAAAGCCCAAACACAAAACACTAAACCCTAAACCATAAACCCTAAACCCTAAAGGCTAAACCCTGAAACATAAACCACAAACCCTAAAGCATAAACCCTAAAGTCTAAACCCTAAACCATAAACACTAAAACCTAAACTCTAAACTATAAACCATAAACCCTCAAACACAAACCATAAACCCTAAACCCTAAACCTAAACCGTAAACCCTAAACCACACACCCTAAACCTTAAATCCTAAACCATAAACCTATCAACCTTACACCTTAAACCCTAAACCCTATACCACAAACCCTAAAGCCTAAACTATAAACAATAAACCCTCAACCCCAAAACATAACCCTAAACCCTAAAGCTTAAACCATAAACCCTAAATCCATAAACCATAAATCCTAAACCCTAAACCATAAACCATAAACCATAAACCCTAAACCCTAAACCCCAAACCCTAAAGATTAAACCCAAAACCACATACATGAAAGCCTAAACACTAAACTATAAACCATAAACCCTAAACCATAAACCCTCAGCCCGAAACTATAAACTCTAAACCCTAACCCTACACCATAAACCCTAAACCACAAACACTAAAGCCTAAACCCTAAACCATAAACCCTAAACCCCAAATTATAAACCCCAAACGCTACACCCTACACCTTACACCCTAAACCTTAAATCCAAAATCCTAAACCCTAAACCCTAAACCCTATATCCTAAACACAAAACCATAAACCCTAAACCCTAAACCCTAAGCCACAAACCTTCAACCCCAAAACATAAACCCTAAACACTAAATCCTAAACCACAAACCCTAAAGCCTAGACCCTAAACCATAAACCCTCAACCACAAACCCTAAACCCTAAACCACAAACCCTAAAGCCTAAACGCTAAACCACAAAACCTAAATCCTAAACCCTAAACCATAAACCCTTAACCCCAAATCATAACCATAAACCCTAAATCTTAAACCCTAAACCCTAGACCATAAAACATAAACCCTAAACTATAAACAATAAACACTAAACCATAAACCATAAACCATAAACCAAAAACACTAAATCCTTAACCCTAAACCCTAAACCCTAAACCCTAAACCACAAACCCTAAAGCCTAAACCATTAACCATAAACCCTCAAACCTAAATCATAAACCCTAAACCCTAAACCCTAAACCCTAAAACCATAAAACAAATACCCTAAAACCATAAGCCATAAACCATAAACCCTAAATCCTAAACTATAACCCCTAAGCCCAAACCATAAACCCTAATCCCTAAATCCTACACCCTAAACAGCAAACTCTAAACCCTAAACCCTAAGGCCTTAACCATAACCCTAAACACTAAACCCTAAACCACAAACCCTAAAGCCCAAACACAAAACACTAAACCCTAAACCATAAACCCTAAACCATAAACCCTAAAGGCTAAACCCTGAAACATAAACACCAAATCCTAAAGCATAAACCCTAAAGTCTAAACCCTAAACCATAAACACTAAAGCCTAGACTATAAACTATAAACCATAAACTATAAACCATAAACCCTCAAACACAAACCATAAACCCTAAACCCTAAACCCTAAACCGTAAACCCTAAACCACACACCCTAAAGCCTAAATCCTAAACCATAAACCCATCAACCTTACACCTTAAACCCTAAACCCTATACCACAAACCCTAAAGCCTAAACTATAATTAATAAACCCTCAACCCCAAAACATAACCCTAAACCCTAAACCTTAAACCATAAACCCTAAAACCATAAACCATAAACCCTAAACCCTAAACCATAAACCATAACCCATAAACCCTAAACCATAAACCATCAACCCTAAACCCTAAACCCCAAACCCTAAAGCTTAAACCCTAAACCCTAAAGCCTTAACCCTAAACCACATACACGAAAGCCTAAACACTAAACTATAAACCATAAACCCTAAACCATAAACCCTCAGCCCCAAAATATAAACTCTAAACCCTAACCCTACACCATAAACCCTAAACCACAAACCCTAAAGCCTAAACCCTAAACCATAAACCTTAAACCCCAAATTATAAACCCCAAACCCTACACCCTACACCATACACCCTAAACCTTAAATGCAAAATCCTAATCCATAAACCCTAAACCCTAAACCCTAAACCCTAAACCCAACACCCTAAACCATAAACCACAAACCCCATAGCCTAAACCATAAACTATAAACCCTAAACCCTGAACCATAGACCCTCAACCCCAAACCATAAACCATAAACCCTAAACCCTAAACCCGAAACCACACACCCTAAACCCTAAACCATAAACCATCATCCCCAAACTATAAACCCTAAACCCTAAACCCTACACCCTAAACCAATACCACAAACCATAAAGCCTAAACCCTAAATTATAATTCCTAACCCTAAACCATAAACCCTCAACCCCATACCCCAAACCATAAACCCTAAACCCTAAACCCTACACCCTAAACCATAAACCACAATCCCTTAGGCATAAACCCTAAACTATAAACCGTAAACCATAAACCCTAAACCCTAAACGCTAAACCCTAAACTGTAAACCCTGTATCCTAAACCATAAACCACAAACCCTAAAGCCAAAACCCTAAACTATTAACCCTAAACCCTAAACCATAAACCCTCAACCTCAAACCATAAACCTTAAACCCTACACTCTAAACCCTAAACCATAATCCCTAAACCATAAACTCTAAACCCCAAAACGTAAACCCTAAACCCTAAACCATAAACACCAAATCATAAACCCTAAACCTCAAACACAAAACCCTAAACCATAAATCCTAAGGCCTAAACCCCAAACCCTACACCCTAAACACACAATCATAAACCCTAAACCACGAACCCTAAAGCCTAAATCCTAAATTCTAAATCAAAACCCCTAAACCATAAACCATCAACCCTAAATCCTAAACTCTAAACACTAAACCCTATACCATAAACTCCAAACCCTCAACCCCTGAATCATAAACAACAAACCCTAAACCCTAAAGCCTAAACCCTAAAGCCTAAAGCCTAAAGCCTAAACCCTAGACCCTAAAACCTAAACCCTAAATCATAAAGCATAAACCCTAAACAATAAAGCATAAACCCTAAACCACAAACACCAAAGCCTAAACCCTAAACCCTAAATGATAAACATTTAACCCCAAACCATAAACCTAAACCATAAACCCTAAATCACAAACCCTAAAGCCTAAAGCCTAAACCATAAATGCTCAAGCCCAAACCATAAACCCTAAACCCCAAACCCTACACCCTAAACCATAAACCACAAACCCAAAAGCCTAAACCCTAAACTATAAACCCTAAACCCTAAACCATAGACCTTGAACCCCAAATCATAAACCATAAACCCTAAATCATACACACTAAGCCCTAAACCACAAACCCTAAATCCTAAACCATAAACCCCTATCCCCAAACTATAAACCCTAAACCCTAAACTCTACACCCTAAACTAATACAACAAATCCTAAAGCCTAAACCCTACACCCTTAACACTAAACCCTAAAGCCTAAACCCTAAACCCTAAAACCTAAACCATAAAGCCTAAACCCTAAACAATAAATCCTAAACCCTAAACCACAAACACTAAAGCCTAAACCCTAAACCCTAAACCATAAACATTCAACCCCAAACCATAAATCCTAAACCCTAAACCCTAAACAACTAACCCTAAAGCCAAAAGCCTAAACCATAAACCCTCAACCCTAAATCCTAAACCCTAAACCCTACAACCTAAGCCATAAACCATAAACCCTAAACCCTAAACCCTCAACCCTCAACCTTATACCATAAACCAAAATCCCAAACCCTAAACCATAAATCCTAAGGCCTAAATCCCAAAGCCTAAACCATAAAACCAAAATCATAAATCGTAAACCATAAATCCTAAACCACAAACCTTGAAGTCTAAATCCTAAATCACAACCCCTAAACCCTAAACAATACATCATCAACCCTGAAGCCTAGACCCTAAGCCCTAAACCCTAAACCATAAACTCCAAACCCTCAACCCCTAAACACTAAACCACAAACCTTAAACACTAAAGCCTAAACCCTAATCTCTAAACCCCAAACCCTAAAGCCTAAACCCTAACCCATAAAGCCTAAACCATAAACCACAAACAGTAAACCCTAAAGCCTAAATTCTAAACCCTAATCCCTAAACCATAAACCCTCAACCAAAAACAATAAATCCTAAACCCTAAACCCTAAACCAAAAACCCTAAAGCTTCAACCCTAAACCATAAACCCTAAAGCCAATACCCTAAACCATAAACCACAAACCCTAAAGCCTAAACCATAAACAATAAAGTTTAAACCCTAATCCATAAACCCTAAACCATAAACCATAAACCATAAATCCTACACCATAAACCCTAAACCACAAACCATAAAGCCTAAACCTTAAACCATAAACGCTCAACCCCAAACCATAAACCCTAAACCTTACACTCTAAAATCTAAACCCTAAATCATAAACCCTAAACACTAAACCCTAAGCCACAAACCCTAAACCCTAAACCTCAAACCCTAAAGCCCAAACACTAAACCCTAAACCATAAAGCCTAAGCCCTAAACCACAAACCCTGAAGCCCAAACACTAACCCTTAAACCCTAAACCCCAAACCCTAAAGATTAAACCCTAAACCTTGAACCACAAACACTAAAGCCTAAACCCTAAACCATAAACCATAAACCATAAACCATAAACCTTTGACTCCAAACCATAAACCCTAAAACCTACATCCTAAACCCTAAACAACAAATTTAACAGCCTAAACCCTAGACCATAACCCCTCAACCCAAAACAAAAAGCCTAAACCATACGCCTTAAACCCTAAATCACAAATCCTAAACCATAAACCGTAAACCACAAATTCTAAAGCCCAAACACTAAACCCAAAACCCTGAATCCTAAACCCTAAACCCTACACCCTTAACCCTAAACCCTAAAGCCTAAACCCTAAATCCTAATCCCCAAATCGTAAAGCATAAACCCTAAACAATAAATCCTAAATCCTAAACCACAAACACTAAAGCCTAAACCCTAAACCCTAATCCATAAACATTCAACCCCAAATCATAAATCCTAAACCCTAAACCATAAACAACAAACCCTAAAGCCTAAAACCTAAACCATAAACCCTCAACCCTAAACCCTCAACCCTAAACCCCACAACCTAAGCCATAAACCATAAACCCTAAACTATAAACCCTAAACCCTAAACCAAAACCCTCAACCCTAAACTCCAAACCGTAAACCCTCAACCATATACCATAAACCAAAATCCTAAACCCTAAACCACAAACAAAAAACCCTAAACCATATCTTAAGGCCTAAACCCCAAAGCCTAAACCATAAAACCAAAATCATAAACCCTAAATCTTAAATCCTAAACCACAAACCTTGAAGCCTAAATTCTAAATCACAATCCCTAAACCCTAAACCATAAACCATCAACCCTAAAGCCTAAACCCTAAGCCCTAAACCCTAAACCAGAATTCAGATAGTGTTATTGATTCTCCTAGTTTAGTATGTTGATTCTTGAACACAGCTACTTTATGAGTCTTGGCCGTGACCCTAAGCATTTTGTTTTCCAGCATTACCACCGGATACATAAATGGCATAGACACATAACTGGGTGAACCTTTTCAGATTGTGACTCAGCTTTGCTAGAGTCCCCAGTTAGAGGTGCTCAGAGTTCTTAAGCACACTCTTTTTGCCTTGGACCACGACTTTAACCGCTCAATCTCAAGCTTTTCACTTGACACCTTCACGCCACAAGCACATGGTTAGGGATAGCTTGATTTAGCCGCTTAGGCCAGGATTTTATTCCTTTGGGCCCTCCTATCCATTAATCCTCAAAGCCTTGGATCCTTTTTACCCTTGCCTTTTGGTTTAAAGGGCTATTGGATTTTTCTGCTTGCTTTTTCTTTTTCTTTCTTTTTTTCTCTTTATTTTTTGCCATTTTCTCTCTCTCTCTTTTTTTTGCAAGCTTTGTATTTTTCACTGCTTTTTCTTGATTCAAGAATCAATTTTATGATTTTTCAGATTATCAATAACATTTCTCTTTTTTCGTTATTCTTTCAAGAGCCAACAATTTTAACATTCATAAACTTCACTATAAAAAATATGCACTGTTCAGGCATTCATTCAGAAAACAAAAAGTGTTGTCACCACATCAAAATAATTAAACTAATTTCAAGATATATTTCGAAATTTTCTTGATTCAATTTTATGATTTTTCAGATTATCAATAACATTTCTCTTTTTTCGTTATTCTTTCAAGAGCCAACAATTTTAACATTCATAAACTTCACTATAAAAAATATGCACTGTTCAGGCATTCATTCAGAAAACAGAAAACAAA
>NC_029793.2:63994911-64001658 GCF_000816755.2 Arachis ipaensis
ATAACAATAAAAGAAAGGAAATTAAAGGCATAAAAATAAATGACTCTAATACTAATGCTCATGTAACTCTTAAAATAGGTCTCTAATAATAAAAGTTATCACAGAGTTAGGACTCAACAACCTTTATTTTGAGAGATACTAGCTCCTTCAATCTGTGGGACGTCTAGCTCTTCAAGGGGCAGCTTCTGGTGCTTTAGCTTCTGTATCTCACGCCCTTGTTTCTCTTGTTCTTTGAGCAGTTTGCAGAGTATGCTGTCTTGATTCTGCTACTCTTCCTTGAGTTGATCCGTAGCTTCTTACAGCTTGGTGACAGATGCTTCTAAGCGGGCCCAATATTCAAATTGAGGAATTTCTGGGAGGAGCTCATGCGCCCTCCTCTTGATGGAGTTGTCTTGAACTTGAGGTCCATTCATCACCTTTTTGGTGATTGGGCGTTCAACTGGGATATATTTAACCACACCCATCTCTACCCCCACATCTTTACACAACAGACTAATCAAGCTTGGGTAAGCCAATTTAGCATCAGTGGATTCTTTGTTTGCAAATATATAAATTTCACCAAGAATCAGCTGATGAATCTCTACTTCTTTCCCCAGCATAATACAGTGAATCATCACTGCTCTCTTAAAAGTGACTTCAGAACGGTTGCTGGTTGGGAGTATAGAATGCCCAATAAAATCCAGCCAACCTCTAGAAACTGGTTTGAGATCTCATCTCTTTAGCTGGTTTGGGACACCTTTTGTATTATTAATCCACTTGGTTTCAGGGAGGCATATGTCCTCTAGAACTTGATCTAGCCTTTTATCTTTGGCCATTCTCCTATTAAAGGATTCTAGATCATCTTGTAGTTGAGGAACCTTGAGAACTTCTCTCACTTTGTCAAAGTGGAAGTAAATAATCTTCCCTCTGACCATAGTCTGAAAGGAGTGGAAGGCATTTCCCTATAATCTTTGCTTATCCGTCATCTACAGATTTGCATAGAATTCCTGGATCATGTTTCTTCCAACATGTATCTCAGGATTAGCCAGGACTTCTCAGCCCCTGTTTTGAATCTGCTCTTGGATCTCCAGATATTCATCTTCTTTCAGATTGAACTTAACTTCCGAGATCACTGATCTTCTGCACACAATTTTGAAATAATGGTCAGAAATTCTCATGCATCCAATGTGGTTTTGGATTGCTTTCTTTCTTGTCTCTTGAAGTGGTTTGTCTTCCTTTGGGAGCCTTGAGATTTATTTGTTTTAGCTCAGGGATCACGGAAATCACACCAAACTTAGAGATTTGCTTTCCCTCAAGCAAAATAAAATAAAAAGAAAGAAGATGAATAGACGGAGAGAAGGATTCGAATGATGAGTGAAGTGGGGTTGGCCGAATATGTATTTAAAAGGGAGGGAGGGAATGGGTTTCGAATTATTTTTGAAAAAGATAAGATAGGAAGATATGATTGATAAAAGATACGATTTGTAAAAGATGAAAGATTTGAAAAAGATATGAGGAAGTTAAATCTGAATTTTTGTTAATGCACCTAAGAACTAAAAGATAAAATGGATGAATTAAAAAGATTTGGAAAGAAATTTGAAAGGTAAATGAGTTTTTCTTTTAAAAACATTTTAAAAAGGGATTGAAAAGAATTTATAAGATTATTAATTTTTGAAATTGGAAATTGAAAGATGAATATTTGTAACATTTTTATGCAGAAAATTATGAATTAAAACATGAAAATTCAAAAAAATTTGAATTGGAAACGAAATTACCTCCCCCTTGCTGTTCTGGCATTAAACGCCCAGAATGATAGCCATTTTGGCGTTTAACACCCATCTGGTGGCCATTTTGGGCGTTTAACGCCCAGCCAAAAATCCTTTATTACTGGGCTTTTTCTAAACGCCCTGGATGCTGCTGTTTCTGGCGTTTAAAGCCCAGAAAGATACCTTTTCTGGTGTTAAACGCCCAGAATGGTAGCCATTCTGGTGTTCAATGCCCAAAATGCCCCTTTATTGGCATTTTGATGCTAGTAAGCTCTTTTTCTCTGTGATTCTTCTGCTTTATGTTCTGAACTTCCATTTTCATGATTTATTCACCAAAATGTATTAACTAACATGAATAACAAAATTAAATAGACTTATATAATTGTTATAAACATCTAATTTTTTATAATGGCTGGGTTGCCTCCCAGCAAGCGCTTCTTTACTATCTTTAGATGGACTTTTGCTGAGCTTTTAATTTAGTCTCAATTTTGAGCAATCTTGCTCAACATTACTTTCAAGATAATGCTTGACTCTCTGTCCATTAACAATGAACTTTTTGTCAGAGTCAATATCCTGAAGCTCTACATATCCATATGGTGACACACTTGTAATCACATATGGTCCCTTCCACTGGGGTTTCAATTTCCCAGGGAACAGTTTTAACCTAGAGTTAAACAGCAGAACCTTCTGTCCTGGCTCAAAGACTCTAGATGACAGCTTTTTGTCATGTCACCTTTTTTCTTTTTCCTTGTAAATTTTAGTATTTTTGAAAGCATTGAGTCTGAATTCCTCCAGCTCATTCAACTGGAATAATCTTTTCTCTCCAGCTATCTTAGCATCAAGGTTTAGGAATCTGGTTCCCCAGTAGGCCTTGTGTTCCAGTTCCACTGGCAGATGACGGGCTTTTCCATACACAAGCTGGTATTGAGAGGTCCTTATAGGAGTCTTGAATGCTGTTCTGTATGCCCACAGAGCATCATCCAGACTTCTTACCCAATCCCTTCTACGGGTACTTACGGTCTGTTCCAGGATCCGTTTTAGTTCTCTATTTGAGACTTCACCCTGCCCATTTGTTTGTGGATGATATGGAGTTGCCACTTTGTGGTTAATTCCATATCAGATTAGAGCAGAGTCAAGCTGTTTATTGCAGAAATGAATTCCTCCATCACTGATCAGTACCCTAGGGACACCAAACCTGCTGAAGATATGCTTCTAGAGGAACTTTATCACTGTCTTTGTATCATTAGTGGGTGTTGCAATTGCTTCTACCCATTTAGATACATAGTCTACTGCCACCAGAATATAAGTGTTTGAGTATGATGGTGGGAAAGGACCCATGAAGTCAATACCCCATACATCAAACAACTCAATCTCTAAGATCCCTTGCTGAGGCATGGCAAAATCGTGAGGCAGATTACCAGCTATCTGGAAACTGTCACAGTTACGTACAAACTTTCGGGAGTCTCTATAGAGAATAGGCCAGCAGAAGCCACATTGGAGAACTTTTGTAGCTGTTCGCTCACATCCGAAATGTCCTCCATATTGTGATCCATGGCAATGCTATAGGATCTTCTATGCCTCTTCTCTAGGCACACATCTACGGATTACTCTATCTGCACACCTCTTAAAGAGATATGGTTCATCCCACAAGTAGTACTTTGCATCAGAAATCAATTTTTTTGTTTGTTGCTTACTGTACTCTTTGGGTATGAATATCACAGCTTTATAGTTTGCAATGTCTGCAAACCACGGTACTTCTTGAATGGCAAAAAGTTGCTCATCTGGAAAGGTTTCAGAGATCTCAGTAGGAGGGAGGGACGCTCCTGCTACCGGTTCTATCCGGGACAGGTGATCAGCTACTTGATTTTCTGTCCCTTTTCTGTCTCTTATTTCTATATCAGACTCTTGCAGAAGCAACACCCATCTTATGAGTCTAGGTTTTGAATCCTGCTTTGTGAGGAGATATTTTAGAGCAGCATAGTCAATGTACACAATCACTTTTGATCCTACTAAATAAAATCTGTACTTGTCAATGGCATAAATCACTGCAAGCAACTCCTTTTCTGTGGTTGTGTAATTCTTCTGCGTGTCATTTAGAACACGGCTAGCATAATAAATGACATGCAGAAGCTTGTTATGCCTCTGTCCTAATACTGCACCAATGGCATGGTCACTGGCATCACACATTAGTTTGAATGGTAATGTCCAATCTGGTGTAGAAATGACTGGTACTGTGACCAGCTTAGCTTTCAGAGTCTCAAACACCTGCAAACACTCTGTGTCAAAGACAAATGGAGTATCAGCAGCTAGCAGATTGCTCAGAGGTTTTGCAATTTTTGAAAAATCCTTTATAAACCTCCTATAGAATCCTGCATGCCCCAGAAAGCTTCTGATTGCCTTAACATTGGCAGGTGGTGGTAATTTTTCAATTACCTCTACCTTAGCTTGATCCACCTCTATTCCCTTGTTTGAAATTTTGTGCCCAAGGACAATTCCTTCAGTTACCATAAAGTGACATTTCTCCCAGTTTAAAACCAGGTTAGTCTCTTGGCACCTTTTCAGAACAAATGCTAGATGGTCAAGAGAGGAGCTGAATGAGTCTCCAAATACTGAGAAGTCATCCATGAAGACTTCCAAAAATTTTTCTACCATATCAGAGAAGATAGAGAGCATGCACCTCTGAAAGGTTGCAGGTGCATTACACAGACCAAATGGCATCCTTCTGTAGGCAAATACTCTAGATGGACATGTGAATGCTCTTTTTTCTTGGTCCTGAGGATCTACTGTAATTTGGTTGTAACCTAAATAGCCATCCAAAAAGCAGTAGTATTCATGACCTGCTAGTCTCTCTAGCATCTGGTCTATGAATGGTAAAGGAAAATGATCCTTTCTAGTGGCTGTATTGAGTCTTCTGTAGTCAATACACATACGCCACCCTGTAACTGTTCTTGTAGGAACCAGTTTATTCTTTTCATTATGAACCACTGTCATGCCTCCCTTCTTGGGGACAACTTGGACAGGGCTCACCCAAGGGCTATCAGAAATAGGATAAATAATCCCAGCCTCTAGTAGCTTAGTGACCTCTTTCTGAACCACCTCCTTCATGGCTGGATTCAACCGCCTCTGTAGTTGAACCACTGGCTTAGCATCATCTATCAATAGGATCTTGTGCATGCATCTAGCTGGGCTAATGCCCTTAAGATCACTTATGGACCACCCAAGAGCAGTCTTGTGTGTCCTTAGCACCTGAATTAGTGCTTTCTCTTCCTGTGGTTCTAAAGTAGAGCTTATGATTACCAGAAAAGTGTCATCTTCTCCCAGAAATGCATATTTCAGGGATGGTGGTAGTGGTTTGAGCTCGGGTTTGGGAGGCTTCTCCTCTTCCTGAGGAGTTTTCAGAGGTTCTTCTATTTTCTCTGGTTCCTCTAGATCAGGCTGAATCTTTAAAAATGTCCTCTAGCTCTGATTCGAGACTCTCAGTCATATTGACTTCTTCCACCAGGGAGTTAATAATATCAGTGCTCATGCAGTGCTTTGATGTGTCTGGATGCTACATAGCTTTGACAGCATTCAACTTAAAATTATCCTCATTGACTCTCAGGGTTATCTCTCCTTTTTGGACATCAATGAGGGTTCGTCCAGTTGCTAGGAAAGGTCTTCCTAGAATGAGAGTTTCACTCTTGTTCTCCTCTATTTCGAGCACTACAAAGTCAGTGAGACAGGCAAATGGCCCAACCTTGACAATCATGTCCTCAATTACACCTGATGGAATTTTAATGGAGCCATCAGCAAGTTGGAGACATATTCGGGTTGATTTAACTTCATCAGTTAAACCAAGCTTTTCGATAGTGGATGCAGGTATTAGGTTGATACCTGCCCCAAGATCAGATAGAGCTATCTTGGTACAAGCATCCTCTAATGTGCATGGTATCATAAAGTTTCTGGGATCTTTAAGCTTCTCTGGTAAGCTTTTCAGAATGACTGCACTGCATTCTTCAGTGAGGAAAACTTTTTCAGGTTCTCTCCAATCCTTCTTGTGACTTAAGATCTCTTTCATGAACTTAGCATAAGAGGGGATTCGCTCAAGTGCCTTTGCAAACGGAATCTTTATTTCAAGAGTCCTGAGATAGTCTGCAAAGCGGGAAAATTGTTTATGCTATTTCGCTTGGCGGAGTTTCTAAGGATAAGGCATCTTGGCTTTATATTCTTCAACCTTAGTTGCTGCAGGCCTACTTCCTACAAAAGTGGTTGGAGAAGCCTACCTAAGGGGGTTGTTATCAGCACTTGCAGGTGTCTGATCCTCCATTGGTGTTTGAACGCCAGAATTGGTGCTGCATGGGCTTTTAACGGCAGATTGCCACCCTTTTTCTGGCGTTTGGACGCCAGAACTGGCCATCCACTGGGCATTTAACGCCAATTTTCACCCTTTTCTGGCGTTTGAATGCCAGAATCATTCCTCTCTAGGATCTTATTATCCTCAGAGGGATTTTGGGTAGTGGCTTAGTCATCCTCTGTCAGTTGTTCCTTTCTTAGCTTTCTGCTGCCTTGAGTTGAGACATTCAATGTCTTCCCACTCCTTAAATGAACAGCTTGGCACTCTTGTGTTATCTGTTTAGATAGCTGCTGTCTTGTCTGATCCAATTGTGCTTCCATATTCTTGTTAGCATTTTTAGTGTCTTGTAGCATCTCTTTAAATTCTGCTAACTGTTTTGTTATAAGAAGCAATTACTGATTGAGTTCAACAACTTGTTCTGGAGGACTAAGTTCAGTGGATAGTGCTTTAGCCTCTTCTTTCATGGAGGACTCACTACTTAAGTACAGATGCTGATTACTAGCAACTGTATCAATGAGCTCTTGAGCCTCTTCAATTGTCTTCCTCATGTGTATAGATCCACCAGCTAAGTGGTCTAGAGACATCTGGGCCTTTTTTGTAAGCCCGTAGTAGAAGATGTCTAACTGCACCCATTCTGAAAACATTTCAGAGGGGCATTTCCTTAGCATC
>NC_029793.2:64001974-64041399 GCF_000816755.2 Arachis ipaensis
AAAAGATTTTGAAAAATTTTATAAAAGATTTTTGAAAAAATATAAAAAGAAAATTGAAAAAGAATTTGTTTTGAAAAAGATTTAAAAAGATAAATTTTTAAAATTGAAATTTTAACTTGACTAACAACAAACTACCAAATTTAAAAAATTTTGACTAAGTCAACCTAAGGAATTCGAAAATGATATAAATAAAGGAAAAGATATTTTTTTTAATTTGATGAGGAAAGAGAAAAACAATAAAATGACACCAAATTTAGAATTTTTGGATCAAAACAAAGAAAACAAACAAGAAAACTTTGAATGTCAAGATGAACACCAAGAACACTTTGAAGATCAAGATGAACACCAAGAACAAATTTTGGAAATCTTTAAGAAAATAAAAACACCACAAACCCTAGAGCCTAAACGCTAAACCACAAACCCTAAAGCCAAAACAATAAACCATAAACCCTTAACCCCAAATCATAAACCCTAAACCCTAAACCATACACCATAAACCCTAAACCCTCAACCATAAACAATAAACCCTAAACCATAAACCATAAACCATCAACCCTAAACCCTAAACCCTAAAACGTAAACACTAAACCCTAAACTATAAACACTAAACCATAAACCCTCAACCCCAAACTATAAACCCTAAACCCTAAACCATATACCCTAAACCTTAACTACAAACCCTAAAGCCTAAACTCTAAACCATAAACCTTAAACCCCAAACACCAAACACTAAACCCAAAACCCTAACTACAAAACCTAAAGCCCAAACCCTAAACCCTAAACCCTAAACCATAAACCACAAACCCTTAAGCTTAAAGCCTAAAGCCTAAACGGTAAACACTAAACCCTAAACCACAAACACTAAAGCTGAAACCCTAAACCACAAATCCTAAAGCCTAAACCCTAAACCATAAACCATCAAACCTAAATCATAAACCCTAAACCCTAAACCCTAAAACCATAAAACATAAACCCTAATACCCTAAGCCATCAACCATAAACCCTAAACCATAAACTGTAACCCCTAAGCCCAAACCATAAACCCTAAACCTTAAATCCTACACCCTAAACCGCAAACTCTAATCCATAAACCCTAAAGTCTTAACCATAACCCTAAACATTAAACCCTAAACCACAAACCCTAAAGCCCAAACACAAAACACTAAACCCTAAACCATAAACCCTAAACCCAAAACCCTAAAGGCTAAACCCTGAAACATAAACCCCAAACCCCAAACCATAAACCCTAAAGTCTAAACCCTAAACCATAAACACTAAAGCTTAAACTCTAAACTATAAACCATAAACCATAAACCATAAACCCTCAAACACAAACCATAAACCCTAAACCCTAAACCCTACACCGTAAACCCTAAACCACACACCCTAAAGCCTAAATCCTAAACCATAAACCCATCAACCTTACACCTTAAACGCTAAACCCTATACCACAAACCCTAAAGCCTAAACTATAAACAATAAACCCTCAACCCCAAAACAAAACCCTAAACCCTAAACCTTAAACCATAAACCCTAAAACCATAAACCATAAACCCTAAACCATAAACCATAAAAAATAAACCCTAAACCCTAAACCCCAAACCCAAAACCCAAAAGCTTAAACCCTAAACCCTAAAGCCTTAACCCTAAACCACAAGCATGAAAGCCTAAACACTAAACTATAAACCATAAACCCTAAACCATAAACCCTCAAACCCAAACCATAAACTCTAAACACTAAACCCTACACTATAAACCCTAAACCACAAACCCTGAAGCCTTAACCCTAAACCATAAACCCTAAACCCCAAATTATAAACCCCAAACCCTACACCCTACACCCTATACCTTAAACCTTAAATCCAAATCCTAAACCCCAAATTATAAACCCCAAACCCTACACCCTACACCCTACACCCTACACCCTAAACCTGAAATCCAAAATCCTAAACCCTAAACCCTAAACCCTAAACCCTACACCCTAAACATAAAACCATAAACCCTATTTCCTAAACCCTAAGCCACAAACCCTCAACCCCAAAACATAAACCCTAAACCCTAAACCATACACCATAAACCCTAAACCACAAACCCTAAAGCCTAGACCCTAAACCACAAACCCTAAACCCTAAACCACAAACCCTAAAGCCAAAATGCTAAACCACAAAACCTAAATCCTAAACCCTAAACCATAAACCCTTAACCCCAAATTATAACCATAAACCCTAAATTCTAAACCCTAAATCCTAAACCATAAAACATAAACCCTAAACCATAAACAATAAACCCTAAACCATAAACCATAAACCATAAACTCTAAACCCTAAATCCTAAACCCTAAACCCTAAACCCTAAACCCTAAACCACAAACCCTAAAGCCTAAACCCTAAACCATAAATCCTCAAACATAAATCATAAACCCTAAACCCTAAAACCATAAAACAAAAACCCTAAAACCATAAGCCATAAACCATAAACCCTAAACCCTAAACTATAACCCCTAAGCCCAAACCATAAACCCTAAACCCTAAATTCTACACCCTAAACCACAAACTCTAAACCCTAAACCCTAAAGCCTTAACCATAACCCTAAACATTAAACGCTAAACCACAAACCCTAAAGCCCAAACACAAAACACTAAACCCTAAACCCTAAACCATAAACCCTAAACCCTAAACCCTAATGGCTAAACCCTGAAACATAAACCCCAAACCCTAAAGCATAAACTCGAAAGTCTAAACCCTAAACCATAAACACTAAAGCCTAAACTCTAAACTATAAACCATAAACCATAAACCATAAACCCTCAAACACAAACCATAAATCCTAAACACTAAACCCTACACCGTAAACCCTAAACCACACACCCTAAAGCCTAAATCCTAAACCATAAACCCATCAACCTTACACCTTAAACCCTAAACCCTATACCACAAACCCTAAAGCCTAAACTATAAACAATAAACCCTCAACCCCAAAACATAACCCTAAACCCTAAACCTTAAACTATAAACCCTAAAACCATAAACCATAAACCCTAAACCCTAAACCATAAACCATAAAACCTATACCCTAAACCAGAAACCCTAAAGCTTAAACCCTAAACCCTAAAGCCTTAACCCTAAACCACAAACATAAAAGCCTAAACACTAAACTATAAACCATAAACACTAAACCATAAACCCTCAGCCCCAAACCATAAACTCTAAACCCTAAACCCTATACCATAAACCCTAAACCACAAACCCTGAAGCATTAACCCTAAACCATAAACCCTAAACCCCAAATTATAAACCCCAAACCCTACACCCTACACCTTACACCCTAAACCTTAAATCCAAACCCTAAACCCTAAATTATAAACCCCAAACCATATACCCTACACCCTACACCGTAAACCTTAAATCCAAAATCCTAAACCCTAAACCCTAAACCATAAACCCTACACCCTAAACACAAAACCGTAAACCATAAACCCTAAACCCTAAGCCACAAACCCTCAACCCCAAAACATAAACCATAAACCCTAAACCATACAGCCTAAACCCTAAACCACAAACCCTAAAGCCTAGACCCTAAACCATAAACCCTCAACCAGAAACCCTAAACTCTAAACCACAAACCCTAAAGCCTAAATGCTAAACCACAAAACCTAAATCCTAAACCCTAAACCATAAACCCTTAACCCCAAATCATAACCATAAACCCTAAATCATAAACCCTAAACCATAAACCATAAAACATAAATCCTAAACCATAAACAATAAACCCTAAACCATAAACCATAAACCATAAACCCTAAATCCTAAATCCTAAACCCTAAACCCTAAACCCTAAACCACAAACCCTAAAGCCTAAACCCTAAACCATAAACCCTCAAACCTAAATCATAAACCCTAAACCCTAAAACCATAAAACAAAAACCCTAAAACTATAAGCCATAAACCATAAACCCTAAACCTTAAACTATAACCCCTAAGCCCAAACCATAAACCCTAAACCCTAAATCCTACACCCTAAACTGCAAACTCTAAACCCTAAACCCTAAACCCTAAAGCCTTAACCATAACCCTAAACACTAAACCCTAAACCACAAACCTTAAAGCCCAAAGACAAAACACTAAACCCTAAACCATAAACCCTAAAGGCTAAACCCTGAAACATAAACCCCAAACCCTAAAGCATAAACCCTAAAGTCTAAACCCTAAACCATAAACACTAAAGACTAAACTCTAAACTATAAACCATAAACTATAAACCATAAACCCTCAAACACAAACCATAAACCCTAAACCCTAAACCTAAACCGTAAACCCTAAACCACACACCCTAAAGCCTAAATCCTAAACCATAAACCCATCAACCTTACACCTTAAACACTAAACCCAATACCATAAACCCTAAAGCCTAAACTATAAACAATAAACCCTCAACCCCAAAACATAACCCTAAACCCTAAACCTTAAACCATAAACCCTAAAACCATAACCCATAAATCCTAAACCCTAAACCATAAACCATAAACCCTAAACACTAAACCCTAAAGATTAAACCCTAAACCACATACATGAAAGCCTAAACACTAAACTATAAACCATAAACCCTAAACCATAAACCCTCAGCCAGAAACTATAAACTCTAAACCCTAACCCTACACCATAAACCCTAAACCACAAACACTAAAGCCTAAACCCTAAACCATAAACCCTAAACCCCAAATTATAAACCCCAAACCCTACACCATACACCTTACACCCTAAACCTTAAATCCAAAATCCTAAACCCTAAACCCTAAACCCTAAACCCTAAACCCTATACCATAAACACAAAAACATAAACCCTAAACCCTAAACCCTAAGCCACAAACCTTCAACCCCAAAACATAAACCATAAACCCTAAATCCTAAACCACAAACCCTAAAGCCTAGACCCTAAACCATAAACCCTCAACCACAAACCCTAAACCCTAAACCACAAACCCTAAAGCCTAAACGCTAAACCACAAAACCTAAATCCTTAACCCTAAACCATAAACCCTTAACCCAAAATCATAACCATAAACCCTAAATCCTAAACCCTAAACCCTAGACCATAAAACATAAACCCTAAACTATAAACAATAAACACTAAACCATAAACCTTAAACCATAAACCAAAAACACTAAATCCTAAATCCTAAACCCTAAACCACAAACCCTAAAGCCTAAACCATTAACCATAAACCCTCAAACCTTAATCATAAACCCTAAACCCTAAACCCTAAACCCTAAAACCATAAAACAAATACCCTAAAGCCATAAGCCATAAACCATAAACCCTAAACCCTAAACTATAACCCCTAAGCCCAAACCATAAACCCTAAATCCTACACCCGAAACAGCAAACTCTAAACCTTAAACCCTAAGGCCTTAACCATAACCCTAAACACTAAACCCTAAACCACAAACCCTAAAGCCCAAACACAAAACACTAAACCCTAAACCATAAACCCTAAACCATAAACCCTAAAGGCTAAACCCTGAAACATAAACACCAAATCCTAAAGCATAAACCCTAAAGTCTAAACCCTAAACCATAAACACTAAAGCCTAAACTCTAAACTATAAACCATAAACTATAAACCATAAACCCTCAAACACAAACCATAAACCCTAAACCCTAAACCGTAAACCCTAAACCACACACCCTAAAGCCTAAATCCTAAACCATAAACCCATCAACCTTACACCTTAAACCCTAAACCCTCCACAAACCCTAAAGCCTAAACTATAAATAATAAACCCTCAACGCCAAAACATAACCCTAAACCCTAAACCTTAAACCATAAACCCTAAAACCATAAACCATAAACCCTAAACCATAAACCATAAACCATAAACCATAAACCATAAACCCTAAACCATAAACCATCAACCCTAAACCCTAAACCCCAAACCCTAAAGCTTAAACCCTAAACCCTAAAGCCTTAACCCTAAACCACATACATGAAAGCCTAAACATTAAACTATAAACCAAAAACCCTAAACCATAAACCCTCAGCCCCAAACTATAAACTCTAAACCCTAACCCTACACCATAAACCCTAAACCACAAACCCTAAAGCCTAAACCCTAAACCATAAACCCTAAACCCCAAATTATAAACCCCAAACCCTACACCCTACACCCTACACCCTACACCCTACACCCTACACCCTACACCCTAAACCTTAAATGCAAAATCCTAAACCCTAAACCCTAAACCCTATACCCTAAACACAAAACCATAAACCATAAACCCTAAACCCTAAGCCACAAACCCTCAACCCCAAAACAAAAACCCTAAACCCTAAATCCTAAACCACAAACCCTAAAGCCTAGACCCTAAACCATAAACCCTCAACCACAAACCCTAAACCCTAAACCACAAACCCTAAAGCCTAAACGCTAAACCACAAAACCTAAATCCTAAACCCTAAACCATAAACCCTTAACCCCAAATGATAACCATAAACCCTAAATCCTAAACCCTAAACCCTAGACTATAAAACATAAACCCTAAACCATAAACAATAAACCCTAAACCATAAACCATAAACCATAAACTAAAAACACTAAATCCTAAACCCTAAACTCTAAACCATAAACCATAAACCACAAACCCTAAAGCCTAAATCCTAAACTATAAACCCTCAAACCTAAACCCTAAACCCTAAACCCTAAACCCTAAGCCCTAAAACCATAAAACAAAAACCCTAAAAACCTAAACCATAAACTATAAACCCTAAACCCTAAACTATAACCCCTAAGCCCAAACCATAAATCCTAAACCCTAAATCCTACACCCTAAACCGCAAACTCTAAACCCTAAACCCTAAAGCCTTAACCATAACCCTAAACACTAAACCCTAAACCACAAACCATAAAGCCCAAACACAAAACACTAAACCCTAAACCATAAACACTAAACCCTAAACCCTAAAGGCTAAACCATGAAACATAAACCCCAAACCCTAAAGCATCAACCCTAAAGTCTAAACCCTAAACCATAAACACTAAAGCCTAAACTCTAAACTATAAACCATAAACTATAAACCATAAACCCTCAAACACAAGCTATAAACCCTAAACCCTAAACCCTAAACCATAAACCCTAAACCACACACCCTAAAGCCTAAATCCTAAACCATAAACCCATCAAACTTACACATTAAACCCTAAACCCTATACCACAATCCCTATAGCCTAAACTATAAACAATAAACCTTCAACCCCAAAACATAACCTTAAACCCTAAACCTTAAACCATAAACCCTAAAACCATAAACCATAAACAATAAACCATAAACCATAAAACCCAAACCCTAAAGCTTAAACCCTAAACCCTAAAGCCTTAACCCTAAACCACAAACATGAAAACCTAAACACTAAGCTATAAACCATAAACCCTAAACCATAAACCCTCAGCCCCAAACTATAAACTATAAACCCTAACCCTACACCATAAATCATAAACCACAAACCCTGAAGCCTAAACCCTAAACCATAAACCCTAAACCGCAAATTATAAACCCCAAACCCTACATCCTACACCCTACACCCTAAACCTTAAATCCAAAATCCTAAACCCTAAACCCTAAACCCTACACCCTAAACACAAAATCATAAACCCTAAACCCTAAACCCAAAGCCACAAACCATCAACCCCAAAACATAAACCCTAAACCCTAAACCCTAAACCACAAACCCTAAAGCCTAGACCCTAAACCATAAACCCTCAACCACAAACCCTAAACCTTAAACCACAAACCATAAAGCCTAAACCCTAAACCATAAACCCTTAATCCCATATCATAACCATAAACCCTAAATCCTAAACCCTAAACCCTAGATCATAAAACATAAACCCTAAACCATAAACAATAAACCCTAAACCATAAACCATAAACCATAAACCATAAACGCTAAATCATAAACCCTAAACCCTAAACCCTTAACCCTAAACCACAAACCCTAAAGCCTAAACCCTAAACCATGAACACTAAACCTAAATCATAAACCCTAAACCATAAAACCATAAAACAAAAACCCTAAAACCCTAACCCATAAACCATAAACCCTAACCCCTAAACTATAACCCCTAAGCCCAAACCATAAACCCTAAACCCTAAATCCTACACCCTAAACCGTAAACTCTGAACCCTAAACCCTAAAGCCTTAACCATAACCCTAAACACTAAACCCTAAACCACAAACCCTAAAGCCCAAACACAAAACACTAAACCCTAAACCATAAACCCTAAACCCTAAACCTTAAAGGCTAAACCCTGAAACATAAACCACAAACCCTAAAGCATAAACCCTAAACCATAAACAATAAAGCCTAAACTCTAAACTATAAACCATAAACCATAAACCCTCAAACACAAACCATAGACCCTAAACCCTAAACTCTACACCGTAAACCCTAAACCACACACCCTAAAGCCTAAATCCTAAACCATAAACCCATCAACCTTACACCTTAAACCCTAAACCCTATACCACAAACCCTAAAGCCTAAACTATAAACAATAAACCCTCAACTCCAAAACATAACCCTAAACCCTAAACCTAAAACCATAAACCCTAAAACCATAAACCATAAACCCTAAACCCTAAAC
Source organism: Arachis ipaensis (assembly GCF_000816755.2). Taxonomy (NCBI): domain Eukaryota; kingdom Viridiplantae; phylum Streptophyta; class Magnoliopsida; order Fabales; family Fabaceae; genus Arachis; species Arachis ipaensis. The sequence goes on from NC_029793.2 coordinate 64,010,617, forward strand.
CATAAACCATAAAACATAAACCCTAAACCCTAAACCCCAAACCCTAAAGCTTAAACCCTAAACCCTAAAGCCTTAACCCTAAACCACAAACATGAAAGCCTAAACACTAAACTATAAACCATAAACCCTAAACCATAAACCCTCAGCCCCAAACCATAAACTCTAAACCCTAAACCCTACACCATAAACCCTAAACCACAAACCCTGAAGCCTAAACCCTAAACCATAAACCCTAAACCCCAAATTGTAAACCCCAAACCCTACACCCTACAGCCTACACCCTAAACCTCCAAAATCCTAAACCCTAAACCCTAAACCATAAACCCTACACCCTAAACAAAAAACCATAAATCCTAAACCATAAACCCTAAGCCACAAACCCTCAACCCCAAAACATAAACCCTAAACCTTAAACCATACACCCTAAACCCTAGACCACAAACCACAAACCCTAGACCCTAAACCATAAACCCTCAACCACAAACCCTAAACCCTAAACCACAAACCCTAAAGCCTAGACCCTAAACCATAAACCCTCAACCACAAACCCTAAACCCTAAACCACAAACCTCATAAACCCAAAACCTTAAACCCTCTACCGTAAACCCTAAACCTTCAATCCTAAAGACTAAACCCCAAACCGTAAACCATAAACACTAAGCCCTACACCCTAAACCCTAAACCATAAACCCTACAACCTAAACCACAAACCCTAAAGCCTAGACCGTAAACCATAAATCCTCAACCCCAAACGATAAAACCTAAACCCTAAACCCTAAAACATGAACCCTCAAACCCAAACCATAAACCCTAAACCCTACACCGTAAGTCCTAAACCACACACCCTAAAGCCTAAATCCTAAACCATAAACCCCTCAACCTTAAACCATAAAACCTAAACCCTATACCCTAAACCCCAAACCACAAACCATAAAGCATAAACTATAAACCCTAATCCCTCAACCCCAAACCATAAATCCTAAACCCTGAACCCTAAACCATAAACCCTAAAGCCTAAACCCTAAACCAAGAAACCTAAAGCATAAACAGTAAACCATAAACCCTCAACCCCAAATCATAAACCCTAAACCCTACGCCTTAAACACTATACCCTAAACCCTAAACCTAAAACCATCAAGCCTAAACACTAAACCATAAACCATAAACCATAAACCATAAACCATAAACCTTAAACACTAAACCCTAAACTATAAACCCTAAACCCTAAATAATAAACCCTAAACCATAAACCCTAAACTATAAACCCTAAACTATAAACCACAAACCACAAACCATAAAGCCTAAACACTAAACTATAAACCATAAACCCTAAACCCTAAACCCTAAACGCTAAACCCTAAACCCTAAACCCTAAACCCTAAACCCTAAACCATAAATACTACACCGTAAACCCTAAACCACACACCCTAAAGTCTAAATCCTAAACCATAAACCCCTCAACCCTAAACCATAAACCCTCAACCCTCATCCTTAAATCATAAACCCTAAACCATACACCATGAAGCATAAACCCTAAACCACAAACATGAAAGCTAAACACTAAATTATAAACCATAAACCCTAAACCTTACACCATAAATCCTAAACCACAAACCCTAAAGCGTAAATGCTAAACCAAAAATCCTAAATCTTAAACCTTAAACCATAAACCCTAAACCTTACACCATAAATCCTAAACCACAAACCCTAAAGCGTAAATGCTAAACCAAAAATCCTAAATCTTAAACCTTAAACCATAAACCCTAAACCTTACACCATAAATCCTAAACCACAAACCCTAAAGCGTAAATGCTAAACCAAAAATCCTAAATCTTAAACCTTAAACCATAAACCCTAAACCTTACACCATAAATCCTAAACCACAAACCCTAAAGCGTAAATGCTAAACCAAAAATCCTAAATCTTAAACCTTAAACCATAAACCCTAAACCTTACACCATAAATCCTAAACCACAAACCCTAAAGCGTAAATGCTAAACCAAAAATCCTAAATCTTAAACCTTAAACCATAAACCCTAAACCTTACACCATAAATCCTAAACCACAAACCCTAAAGCGTAAATGCTAAACCAAAAATCCTAAATCTTAAACCTTAAACCATAAACCCTAAACCTTACACCATAAATCCTAAACCACAAACCCTAAAGCGTAAATGCTAAACCAAAAATCCTAAATCTTAAACCTTAAACCATAAACCCTAAACCTTACACCATAAATCCTAAACCACAAACCCTAAAGCTTAAACCCTAAACCCTAAAGCACAAACACTAAACTATAAACCCTAAAGCATAAACCATAAACCCTAAACCATACACCATGAAGCATAAACCCTAAACCACAAACACACCTAAGCCCTAAACCTTGAACCTTGAACCATAAACCCTCAACCCCAAACTATAAACCCTAAACCCTAAACCCTACTCCCGAAACCCCTAAACAACAAGACCTAAAGCCTAAACCCTAAACCCTAAACCATCAACCCTCAAACCCAAACCATAAATCATAAACTCTAAACTATACACCATAAACCCTAACCACAAACCCTAAAGCTTAAAGCCTAAATCCTAAACGATAAACACTAAACCCTAAACCACAAAACCTAAAGACCAAACACAAAACACTAAACCCTAAACCATAAACCCTAAACCCTAAAGCCTAAACCCTAAAGCCTAAACCCTAAAGCCTAAACCCTAAACCCTAAAGCCAAAACCCTAGAGACTAAATCCTAAACCATAAACCCGTCAACCCTAAACCATAAACCCTAAACTCTACACCATAAAGCCTAAACCACAAACTCTAAAGCCTAACCTATAAACCATACACCATCAACCTTCAACCCTCAAACCCTAAACCCTAAACCCTAAACCCTAAACCCTACACCCTAAACCATAAACCCTAAACCCCAAAGCATAAACGCTAAACCCTAAACCCTACACCATAAACCCTAAACCATAAACCCTAAAGCCTAAACCCTAAACTATAAACCATCAACCCCAAACAATAAACCCTAAACCCTAAATCCCACACCCTAAACCATATACACTAAACCCTAAACCCAAAACCATGAACCATAATCCCTAAACACTAAACCCTAAACCCTAAATAATAACCCTAAACCATAAACCCTAAACCCTAAACCATAAACCCTAAACCCCAAACCATAAACCTTAAACCCATAAACCATATACCCTAAACACTAACTACAAACCCTAAAGTCTAAACCCCAAACCTGAAAGCGTAAACCCTAAACCCTAAAGCACAAACACCAAACAATAAACCCTAAAGAATAAACCATAAACCCTCAACCCTCAACTTTAAATCCTAAACCCTAAACCATAAACCTTAAACCCAAAACCCTAAAGCCTAAACCCTGAACCCTAAACCCCAATCCCTAAAGCATAAACCCTAAATTCTAAATCCTAAACCGCAAACACTAAAGCAAAACTCTACACTATAAATCCAAAACCATAAACCATAAACCCTCAAACCCAAACCATAAACCCTAAACCCTAAACCCTACACCGTAAACCCTAAACCACACACCCTAAAGTCTAAATCCTAAACCATAAACCCCTCAACCCTAAACCTTAAACCCTAAACCCTATATCCTAAACACTATACCACAAACCCTAAAGCCTAAACTACAAACCATAAACCCTTAACCCCAAACCATAAACCATAAACCCTAAACCCTAAAATATAAACCCTAAAACCATAAACCGTAAACCCTAAACCATAAAACCTAGATCCTAAACCCTAAACTATAAACCACAAACCCTAAAGCTTAAACCCTAAACCACAAAAATGAAAGTTAAACACTAAATTATAAACCATAAACCCTAAACCATAAACCCTCAACCCCAAACCATAAACCATAAACCCTAAACCCTACACCATAAACCCTAAACCACAAATCCTAAAGCCTAAAACCTAAACCAAAAACCATCAATCCCAAATTATAAACCACAAACCCTAAACCCTAAACCCTAAACCCTAAACATTAAATCCCAAATCCTAAACCCTAAACCTTAAACCATAAACCCTAAACCATAAAACCTACTCCCTAAACCCTAAACCATTAACCCTAAACCCTAAACCCTAAACAATAAAATTTAAACCCCAAACCATAAACCCTAAGCCCTAAACCCTACACCCAAAACCACAAACCATAAAGCTTAGACCCTAAACCATAAACCCTAAATCCCAAACCCTAAACCCTAAACGCTAAACCCTAAACCCTAAACCCTAAACCCTAAACCCTAAACCATAAACACTACACCGTAAACCCTAAACCACACACCCTAAAGTCTAAATCCTAAACCATAAACCCCTCAACCCTAAACCATAAACCCTAAACCATATACCACAAACCCTAAAGCATAAACTACAAACCATAAACCCTTAACCCTAAACCATAAACCATAAACCCTAAACCCTAAAACCATAAACCATAAACCCTAAACCATAAAACCTAGATCCTAAACCCTAAACCATAAACCACAAATCCTAAAGCTTAAACCCTAAACCACAAACATGAAAGCTAAACACTAAATTATAAACCATAAACCCTAAACCATAAACCCTCAACCCCAAACCATAAACCATAAACCCTAAACCTTACACCATAAATCCTAAACCACAAACCCTAAAGCCTAAAACCTAAACCAAAAACCATCAATCCCAAATTATAAACCACGAACCCTAAACCATACACCCTAAACCCTAAACCTTAAATCCCAAATCCTAAACCATAAACCTTAAACCATAAACCCTAAACCATAAAACCTACTCCCTAAACCCTAAACCATTAACCAAAAACCCTAAACCCTAAACAATAAACCTTCAACCCCAAACCATAAACCCTAAGCCCTAAACCCTACACCCAAAACCACAAACCACAAAGCTTAGACCATAAACCATAAACCCTAAATCCCAAACCCTAAACCCTAAACGCTAAACCACAAACCCTAAAGCGTAAATGCTAAACCAAAAATCCTAAATCTTAAACCCTAAACCATAAACCACTAACCCCAAATCATAAACCCCAAACCCTAAACCCTAAACCATAAATCCTAAGTCATAAACCCTAAACCATACACCACTAACCCCAAATCATAAATCCCAAACCCTAAACCATAAACCATAAACCCTAAACCCTAAACCCTAAACCATAAACCCTAAACAATAACCCTAAACCATAAACCATCAACCCTAAACCGTAAACCCTATACACTAAACCATAAGGACAAACCCCAAAGTCTAAACCCTAAACCATAAACACTAAACCCCAAACCTGAAAGCGTAAACCCTAAACCCTAAAGCACAAACACTAAACTATAAACCCTAAAGCATAAACCATAAACCCTAAACCCTACACCATGAAGCATAAACCCTAAACCACAAACACACCTAAGCCCTAAACCTTGAACCTTGAACCATAAACCCTCAACCCCAAACCATAAACCCTAAACCCTAAACCCTACTCCCGAAACCCCTAAACAACAAGACCTAAAGCCTAAACCCTAAACCCTAAACCATCAACCCTCAAACCCAAACCATAAATCATAAACTCTAAACTATACACCATAAACCCTAACCACAAACCCTAAAGCTTAAAGCCTAAATCCTAAACGATAAACACTAAACCCTAAACCACAAAACCTAAAGACCAAACACAAAACACTAAACCCTAAACCATAAACCCTAAACCCTAAAGCCTAAACCCTAAAGCCTAAACCCTAAAGCCTAAACCATAAACCCTACACCCTAAACAAAAAACCATAAATCCTAAACCATAAACCCTAAGCCACAAACCCTCAACCCCAAACCATAAACCATAAACCCTAAGCCACAAACCCTCAACCCCAAACCATAAACCATAAACCCTAAGCCACAAACCCTCAACCCCAAACCATAAACCATAAACCCTAAGCCACAAACCCTCAACCCCAAACCATAAACCATAAACCCTAAGCCACAAACCCTCAACCCCAAACCATAAACCATAAACCCTAAGCCACAAACCCTCAACCCCAAACCATAAACCATAAACCCTAAGCCACAAACCCTCAACCCCAAACCATAAACCATAAACCCTAAGCCACAAACCCTCAACCCCAAACCATAAACCATAAACCCTAAGCCACAAACCCTCAACCCCAAACCATAAACCATAAACCCTAAGCCACAAACCCTCAACCCCAAACCATAAACCATAAACCCTAAGCCACAAACCCTCAACCCCAAACCATAAACCATAAACCCTAAGCCACAAACCCTCAACCCCAAACCATAAACCATAAACCCTAAGCCACAAACCCTCAACCCCAAACCATAAACCATAAACCCTAAGCCACAAACCCTCAACCCCAAACCATAAACCATAAACCCTAAGCCACAAACCCTCAACCCCAAACCATAAACCATAAACCCTAAGCCACAAACCCTCAACCCCAAACCATAAACCATAAACCCTAAGCCACAAACCCTCAACCCCAAACCATAAACCATAAACCCTAAGCCACAAACCCTCAACCCCAAACCATAAACCATAAACCCTAAGCCACAAACCCTCAACCCCAAACCATAAACCATAAACCCTAAGCCACAAACCCTCAACCCCAAACCATAAACCATAAACCCTAAGCCACAAACCCTCAACCCCAAACCATAAACCATAAACCCTAAGCCACAAACCCTCAACCCCAAACCATAAACCATAAACCCTAAGCCACAAACCCTCAACCCCAAACCATAAACCATAAACCCTAAGCCACAAACCCTCAACCCCAAACCATAAACCATAAACCCTAAGCCACAAACCCTCAACCCCAAACCATAAACCATAAACCCTAAGCCACAAACCCTCAACCCCAAACCATAAACCATAAACCCTAAGCCACAAACCCTCAACCCCAAACCATAAACCATAAACCCTAAGCCACAAACCCTCAACCCCAAACCATAAACCATAAACCCTAAGCCACAAACCCTCAACCCCAAACCATAAACCATAAACCCTAAGCCACAAACCCTCAACCCCAAACCATAAACCATAAACCCTAAGCCACAAACCCTCAACCCCAAACCATAAACCATAAACCCTAAGCCACAAACCCTCAACCCCAAACCATAAACCATAAACCCTAAGCCACAAACCCTCAACCCCAAACCATAAACCATAAACCCTAAGCCACAAACCCTCAACCCCAAACCATAAACCATAAACCCTAAGCCACAAACCCTCAACCCCAAACCATAAACCATAAACCCTAAGCCACAAACCCTCAACCCCAAACCATAAACCATAAACCCTAAGCCACAAACCCTCAACCCCAAACCATAAACCATAAACCCTAAGCCACAAACCCTCAACCCCAAACCATAAACCATAAACCCTAAGCCACAAACCCTCAACCCCAAACCATAAACCATAAACCCTAAGCCACAAACCCTCAACCCCAAACCATAAACCATAAACCCTAAATCCCAAACCCTAAACCATAAATCCTAAACCATAAACCCCTCAACCCTAAACCATAAACCTTAAATCCTAAACTCTAAACCCTAAACCCTAAACCCTAAACCCTAACCCCAAACCCTAAACCCTTAAATCCTAAACCCTAAACCCAAAAATATAAACCCTAAACCCTAAACCATAAACCCTAAACCATAAAACCTAGATCCTAAACCATAAACCATAAACCACAAACCCTAAAGCTTAAACCCTAAACCACAAACCCTAAAGCTTAAACCCTAAACCACAAACCCTAAAGCTTAAACCCTAAACCACAAACCCTAAAGCTTAAACCCTAAACCACAAACCCTAAAGCTTAAACCCTAAACCACAAACCCTAAAGCTTAAACCCTAAACCACAAACCCTAAAGCTTAAACCCTAAACCACAAACCCTAAAGCTTAAACCCTAAACCACAAACCCTAAAGCTTAAACCCTAAACCACAAACCCTAAAGCTTAAACCCTAAACCACAAACCCTAAAGCTTAAACCCTAAACCACAAACCCTAAAGCTTAAACCCTAAACCACAAACCCTAAAGCTTAAACCCTAAACCACAAACCCTAAAGCTTAAACCCTAAACCACAAACCCTAAAGCTTAAACCCTAAACCACAAACCCTAAAGCTTAAACCCTAAACCACAAACCCTAAAGCTTAAACCCTAAACCACAAACCCTAAAGCTTAAACCCTAAACCACAAACCCTAAAGCTTAAACCCTAAACCACAAACCCTAAAGCTTAAACCCTAAACCACAAACCCTAAAGCTTAAACCCTAAACCACAAACCCTAAAGCTTAAACCCTAAACCACAAACCCTAAAGCTTAAACCCTAAACCACAAACCCTAAAGCTTAAACCCTAAACCACAAACCCTAAAGCTTAAACCCTAAACCACAAACCCTAAAGCTTAAACCCTAAACCACAAACCCTAAAGCTTAAACCCTAAACCACAAACCCTAAAGCTTAAACCCTAAACCACAAACCCTAAAGCTTAAACCCTAAACCACAAACCCTAAAGCTTAAACCCTAAACCACAAACCCTAAAGCTTAAACCCTAAACCACAAACCCTAAAGCTTAAACCCTAAACCACAAACCCTAAAGCTTAAACCCTAAACCACAAACCCTAAAGCTTAAACCCTAAACCACAAACCCTAAAGCTTAAACCCTAAACCACAAACCCTAAAGCTTAAACCCTAAACCACAAACCCTAAAGCTTAAACCCTAAACCACAAACCCTAAAGCTTAAACCCTAAACCACAAACCCTAAAGCTTAAACCCTAAACCACAAACCCTAAAGCTTAAACCCTAAACCACAAACCCTAAAGCTTAAACCCTAAACCACAAACCCTAAAGCTTAAACCCTAAACCACAAACCCTAAAGCTTAAACCCTAAACCACAAACCCTAAAGCTTAAACCCTAAACCACAAACCCTAAAGCTTAAACCCTAAACCACAAACCCTAAAGCTTAAACCCTAAACCACAAACCCTAAAGCTTAAACCCTAAACCACAAACCCTAAAGCTTAAACCCTAAACCACAAACCCTAAAGCTTAAACCCTAAACCACAAACCCTAAAGCTTAAACCCTAAACCACAAACCCTAAAGCTTAAACCCTAAACCACAAACCCTAAAGCTTAAACCCTAAACCACAAACCCTAAAGCTTAAACCCTAAACCACAAACCCTAAAGCTTAAACCCTAAACCACAAACCCTAAAGCTTAAACCCTAAACCACAAACCCTAAAGCTTAAACCCTAAACCACAAACCCTAAAGCTTAAACCCTAAACCACAAACCCTAAAGCTTAAACCCTAAACCACAAACCCTAAAGCTTAAACCCTAAACCACAAACCCTAAAGCCAATCCCAAATTATAAACCACAAACCCTAAACCCTAAACCATAAACCCTAAACCATAAAACCTACTCCCTAAACCCTAAACCATTAACCCTAAACCCTAAATCCTAAACAATAAAATTTAAACCCCAAACCATAAATCCTAAGCCCTAAACCCTACACCCAAAACCACAAACCATAAAGCTTAGACCCTAAACCATAAACCCTAAATCCCAAACCCTAAACCATAAACGCTAAACCCTAAACCCTAAACCCTAAACCCTAAACCCTAAACCATAAACACTACACCGTAAACCCTAAACCACACACCCTAAAGTCTAAATCCTAAACCATAAACCTCTCAACCCTAAACCATAAACCCTAAACCATATACCACAAACCCTAAAGCATAAACTACAAACCATAAACCCTTAACCCTAAACCATAAACCATAAACCCTAACCCTTAAACCATAAATCCTAAACCATAAAACCTAGATCCTAAACCCTAAACCATAAACTACAAACCCTAAAGTTTAAACCCTAAACCACAAACATGAAAGCTAAACACTAAATTATAAACCATAAACCCTAAACCATATACCACAAACCCTAAAGCATAACCTACAAACCATAAACCCTTAACCCTAAACCATAAACCATAAACCCTAACCCTTAAACCATAAATCCTAAACCATAAAACCTAGATCCTAAACCCTAAACCATAAACTACAAACCCTAAAGTTTAAACCCTAAACCACAAACATGAAAGCTAAACACTAAATTATAAACCATAAACCCTAAACCATATACCACAAACCCTAAAGCATAACCTACAAACCATAAACCCTTAACCCTAAACCATAAACCATAAACCCTAACCCTTAAACCATAAATCCTAAACCATAAAACCTAGATCCTAAACCCTAAACCATAAACTACAAACCCTAAAGTTTAAACCCTAAACCACAAACATGAAAGCTAAACACTAAATTATAAACCATAAACCCTAAACCATATACCACAAACCCTAAAGCATAACCTACAAACCATAAACCCTTAACCCTAAACCATAAACCATAAACCCTAACCCTTAAACCATAAATCCTAAACCATAAAACCTAGATCCTAAACCCTAAACCATAAACTACAAACCCTAAAGTTTAAACCCTAAACCACAAACATGAAAGCTAAACACTAAATTATAAACCATAAACCCTAAACCATATACCACAAACCCTAAAGCATAACCTACAAACCATAAACCCTTAACCCTAAACCATAAACCATAAACCCTAACCCTTAAACCATAAATCCTAAACCATAAAACCTAGATCCTAAACCCTAAACCATAAACTACAAACCCTAAAGTTTAAACCCTAAACCACAAACATGAAAGCTAAACACTAAATTATAAACCATAAACCCTAAACCATATACCACAAACCCTAAAGCATAACCTACAAACCATAAACCCTTAACCCTAAACCATAAACCATAAACCCTAACCCTTAAACCATAAATCCTAAACCATAAAACCTAGATCCTAAACCCTAAACCATAAACTACAAACCCTAAAGTTTAAACCCTAAACCACAAACATGAAAGCTAAACACTAAATTATAAACCATAAACCCTAAACCATATACCACAAACCCTAAAGCATAACCTACAAACCATAAACCCTTAACCCTAAACCATAAACCATAAACCCTAACCCTTAAACCATAAATCCTAAACCATAAAACCTAGATCCTAAACCCTAAACCATAAACTACAAACCCTAAAGTTTAAACCCTAAACCACAAACATGAAAGCTAAACACTAAATTATAAACCATAAACCCTAAACCATATACCACAAACCCTAAAGCATAACCTACAAACCATAAACCCTTAACCCTAAACCATAAACCATAAACCCTAACCCTTAAACCATAAATCCTAAACCATAAAACCTAGATCCTAAACCCTAAACCATAAACTACAAACCCTAAAGTTTAAACCCTAAACCACAAACATGAAAGCTAAACACTAAATTATAAACCATAAACCCTAAACCATATACCACAAACCCTAAAGCATAACCTACAAACCATAAACCCTTAACCCTAAACCATAAACCATAAACCCTAACCCTTAAACCATAAATCCTAAACCATAAAACCTAGATCCTAAACCCTAAACCATAAACTACAAACCCTAAAGTTTAAACCCTAAACCACAAACATGAAAGCTAAACACTAAATTATAAACCATAAACCCTAAACCATATACCACAAACCCTAAAGCATAACCTACAAACCATAAACCCTTAACCCTAAACCATAAACCATAAACCCTAAACCCTATATCCTAAACTCTAAACTATACACCATAAACCCTAACCACAAACCCTAAAGCTTAAACCCTAAACCACAAACATGAAAGCTAAACACTAAATTATAAACCATAAACCCTAAACCATAAACCCTCAACCCCAAACCATAAAACATAAACCCTAAACCTTATACCATAAACCCTAAACCACAAACCCTAAAGCCTAAAACCTAAACCAAAAACCATCAATCCCAAATTATAAACCACAAACCCTAAACCCTACACCCTAAACCCTAAACCTTAAATCCCAAATCCTAAACCCGAAACCTTAAACCATAAACCCTAAACCATAAAACATACTCCCTAAACCCTAAACCATTAACCCTAAACCCTAAACCCTAAACAATAAACCTTCAACCCCAAACCATAAACCTCAAGCCCTAAACCCTACACCCAAAACCACAAACCACAAAGCTTAGACCATAAACCATAAACCCTAAATCCCAAACCCTAAACCCTAAACGCTAAACCACAAACCTTAAACCATAAACCTTAAACCCTAAACCCTAAACCTTAAACCATAAACCCTAAACCATAAAACATACTCCCTAAACCCTAAACCATTAACCCTAAACCCTAAACCCTAAACAATAAACCTTCAACCCCAAACCATAAACCTCAAGCCCTAAACCCTACACCCAAAACCACAAACCATAAAGCTTAGACCCTAAACCATAAACCATAAATCCCAAACCCTAAACCCTAAACGCAAACCCCCAACCCTAAAGCGTAAACGCTAAACCAAAAATCCTAAATCCTAAACCCTAAACCATAAACAACTTACCCCAAATCATAAACCCCAAACCCTAAACCCTAAACCATAAATCCTAAGTCATAAACCCTAAACCATACACCACTAACCCCAAATCATAAACCCAAAACCCTAAACCATATACCCTAAACCCTAAACCATAAACCATAAACCATAAACAATAAACCCTAAACCATTAACCATTAACCCTAAAACCTAAACCCTAAACCATAAATCCTAAACAATAACCCTAAACCATAAACCCTAAACCCTAAACCACCTGCACCATGAAGCATAAACCCTAAACCACAAACACACCTAAGCCCTAAACCTTGAACCATAAACCTTTAACCCCAAACCATAAACCCTAAACCCTAAACCCTACTCCCGAAACCCCTAAACAACAAGATCTAAAGCCTAAACCCTAAATCCTAAACCATCAACCCTCAAACCCAAACCATAAATCATAAACTCTAAACTATACACCATAAACCCTAACCACAAACCCTAAAGCTTAATGCTTAAATCCTAAACGATAAACACTAAACCCTAAACCACAAAACCTAAAGACCAAACACTTAACACTAAAGCCTAAAGCCTAAACCCTAAACTATAAACCCTCAACCCCAAAAAATAAACCCTAAACCCTAAACCCCACACCCTAAACAATATACACTAAACCCTAACCCCAAAACCATGAACCATAATCCCTAAACCCTAAACCCTAAACCCTAAACCCTAAATAGTAACCCTAAACCATAAACCATAAACCCCAAACCATAAACCTTAAAGACATAAACCATATACCCTAAACACTAACTACAAACCCTAAAGCCTAAACCCTAAACCATAAACCCTAAACCCCAAACCTGAAAGCGTAAACCCTAAACCCTAAAGCACAAAGCACAAACAATAAACCCTAAAGAATAAACCCTAAACCCTAAACCCTAAACCTTAAATGCTAAACCCTAAACCATAAACCTTAAACCCAAAACCATAAAGCCTAAACCATGAACCCTAAACCCTAAACCCTATAGCATAAACCCTAAAGTCTAAACCCTAAACCGCAAACACTAAAGCCAAAACTCTACACTATAAATCCAAAACCATAAACCATAAACCCTCAAACCCAAACCATAAACCCTAAACCCTACACCGTAAACCCTAAACCACACATCCTAAAGTCTAAATCCTAAACCATAAACCCCTCAACCCTAAACCATAAACCCTAAACCCTATATCCTAAATCCTATACCACAAACCCTAAAGCCTAAACTACAAACCATAAACACTTAACCCCAAATCATAAACCATAAACCCTAAACCCTAAAATATAAATCCTAAAACCATAAACCATAAATCCTAAACCATAAAACCTAGATCCTAAACCCTAAACCATAAACTACAAACCCTAAAGTTTAAACCCTAAACCACAAACATGAAAGCTAAACACTAAATTATAAACCATAAACCCTCAACCCCAAACCATAAACCATAAACCTTAAACCTTACACCATAAACCCTAAACCACAAACACTAAAGTCTAAAACCTAAACCAAAAACCATCAATCCCAAATTATAAACCACAAACCCTAAACCCTACACCCTAAACCCTAAACCTTAAATCCCAAATCCTAAACCCTAAACCTTAAACAATAAACCCTAAACCATAAAACCTTCTCCCTAAACCCTAAACCATTAACCCTAAACCCTAAACCCTAAACAATAAACCTTCAACCCCAAACCATAAACCCTAAGCCCTAAACCCTACACCCAAAACCACAAACCATAAAGCTTAGACCCTAAACCATAAACCCTAAACCCTAAACCCTAAACCATAAAACCTACTCCCTAAACCCTAAACCATTAACCCTAAACCCTAAACCCTAAACAATAAACCTTCAACCCCTAACCATAAACCTCAAGCCCTAAACCCTACACCCAAAACCACAAACCATAAAGCTTAGACCCTAAACCATAAACCCTAAATCCCAAACCCTAAACCCTAAACGCTAAACCACAAACCCTAAAGCGTAAACGCTAAACCAAAAATCCTAAATCCTAAACCCTAAACCATAAACAACTAACCCCAAATCATAAACCCCAAACCCTAAACCCTAAACCATAAATCCTAAGTCATAAACCCTAAACCATACACCACTAACCCCAAATAATAAACCCAAAACCCTAAACCCTATACCCTAAACCCTAAACCATAAACCATAAACCATAAACAATAAACCCTAGACCATTAACCATAACCATAAACCCTAAACCCTAAACCCTAAACCCTAAACCATAAATCCTAAACAATAACCCTAAACCATAAACCCTCAACCCTAAACCCTAAACCCTATAGACTAAACCATAAGGACAAGCCCCAAAGTCTAAACCCTAAACCATAAATACTAAACCCCAAACCTGAAAGCGTAAACCCTAAACCCTAAAGCACAAACACTAAACCATAAACCCTAAAGCATAAACCATAAACCCTAAACCCTACACCATGAAGCATAAACCCTAAACCACAAACACACCTAAGCCCTAAACCTTGAACCATAAACCTTCAACCCCAAACCATAAACCCTAAACCCTAAACCCTACTCCCGAAACCCCTAAACAACAAGACCTAAAGCCTAAACCCTAAATCCTAAACCATCAACCCTCAAACCCAAACCATAAATCATAAACTCTAAACTATACACCATAAACCCTAACCAAAACCCTAAAGCTTAAAGCTTAAATCCTAAACGATAAACACTAAACCCTAAACCACAAAACCTAAAGACCAAACACTAAACACTAAAGCCTAAAGCCTAAACCCTAAACTATAAACCCTCAACCCCAAACAATAAACCATAAACCCTAAACCCCACACCCTAAACCATTTACACTAAACCCTAAACCCAAAACCATGAACCATAATCCCTAAACCCTAAACCCTAAACCCTAAACACTAAACCCTAAATAGTAACCCTAAACCATAAACCATAAACCCCAAACCATAAACCTTAAACACATAAACCATATACCCTAAACACTAACTACAAACCCTAAAGCCTAAACCCTAAACCATAAACCCTAAACCCCAAACCTGAAAGCGTAAACCCTAAACCCTAAAGCACAAACACTAAACAATAAACCCTAAAGAATAAACCATAAACCCTCAACCCTCAACCTTAAATCCTAAACCCTAAACCATAAACCTTAAACCCAAAACCCTAAAGCCTAAACCCTGAACCCTAAACCCCAAACCCTAAAGCATAAACCCTAAAGTCTAAACACTAAACCGCAAACACTAAAGCCAAAACTCTACACTATAAATCCAAAACCATAAACCATAAACCCTCAAACCCAAACCATAAACACTAAACCCTACACCGTAAACCCTAAAACACACACCCTAAAGTCTAAATCCTAAACCATAAACCCCTCAACCCTAAACCATAAACCCTAAACCCTATATCCTAAATCCTATACCACAAACCCTAAAGCCTAAACTACAAACCATAAACCCTTAACCCCAAATCATAAACCATAAACCCTAAACCCTAAAATATAAATCCTAAAACCATAAACCATAAACCCTAAACCATAAAACCTAGATCCTAAACCCTAAACCATAAACTACAAACCCTAAAGTTTAAACCCTAAACCACAAACATGAAAGCTCAACACTAAATTATAAACCATAAACCCTAAACCATAAACCATCAACCCCAAACCATAAACCATAAACCCTAAACCTTACACCATAAACCCTAAACCACAAACACTAAAGTCTAAAACCTAAACCAAAAACCATCAATCCCAAATTATAAACCACAAACCCTAAACCCTACACCCTAAACCCTAAACCTTAAATCCCAAACCCTAAACCCTAAACCTTAAACCATAAACCCTAAACCATAAAACCTACTCCCTAAACCCTAAACCATTAACCCTAAACCCTAAACCCTAAACAATAAACATTCAACCCCAAACCATAAACCCTAAGCCCTAAACCCTACACCCAAAACCACAAACCATAAAGCTTAGACCCTAAACCATAAACCCTAAATCCCAAACCCTAAACCCTAAACGCTAAACCACAAACCCTAAAGTGTAAACGCTAAACCAAAAATCCTAAATCCTAACCCCTAAACCATAAATCCTAAGTCATAAACCCTAAACCATACACCACTAACCCCAAATCATAAACCCCAAACCCTAAACCCTAAACCATAAACCCTAAACAATAATCCTAAATCATAAACCCTCAACCCTAAACCCTAAACCCTATACACTAAACCATAAGGACAAACCCCAAAGTCTAAACCCTAAACCATAAATACTAAACCCCAAACCTGAAAGCGTAAACCCTAAACCCTAAAGCACAAACACTAAACTATAAACCCTAAAGCATAAACCATAAACCCTAAACCCTACATCATGAAGCATAAACCCTACACCACAAACACACCTAAGCCCTAAACCTTGAACCATAAACCCTCAACCCCAAACCATAAACCCTAACCCCTAAACCCTACTCCCGAAACCCCTAAACAACAAGACCTAAAGCCAAAACCCTAAACCCTAAACCATCAACCCTCAAACCCAAACCATAAATCATAAACTCTAAACTATACACCATAAACCCTAAAGCTTAAAGCCTAAATCCTAAACGATAAATACTAAACCCTAAACCACAAAACCTAAAGACCAAACACTAAACACTAAACCCTAAACCATAAACCATAAACCCTAAAGCCTAAACCCTAAACCCTAAACCCCAAACCCTAAAGCCAAAACCCTAAAGACTAAATCCTAAACCTTAAACCCGTCAACCCTAAACCATAAACCCTAAACTCTACACCATAAAGCCTAAACCATAAACTCTAAAGCCTAACCTATAAACCATACACCATCAACCCTCAACCCTCAACCCCTAAACCCTAAACCCTACACCCTAAACCATAAACCACGAACCATTAAGCCTAAGACCTAAACTATAAACCCTAAAGCTTAAACCCTAAACCATAAACCCTCAACCCAAAAGCATGAACGCTAAACCCTAAACCCTACACCATAAACCCTAAACCATAAACCCTAAAGCCTAAACCCTAAACTATAAACCCTCAACCCCAAACAATAGACCCTAAACCCCAAACCCCACACCCTAAACCATATACACTAAACCCTAAACCCAAAACCATGAACCATAAACCCTAAACCATAATCCCTAAACCCTAAACCCTAAACCATAAACCATAAACCATAAACCATAAACCATAAACCATAAACCCTAAACCATAAACCCTAAACCCTAAACCATAAACCATAAACCATAAACCATAAACCCTAAACCATAAACCATAAACCATAAACCCTAAACCATAAACCCTAAACTATAAACCCTAAACCTAAACCATAAACCCTAAACCATAAAGCCTAATGCCTAAACCATAAACCCTAAACACTAAACCCTAAACCCCAAACACTAAACACTAAACCCTAAACCCTAAATCCTAAACCCTAAAGCCTAAACCTTAACCCCTAAACCCCAAACCATAAAGCATAAACTATAAATTCTAATGCCTAAACCCCAAACCCAAAAGCCTAAGCCCAAACCCTAAACCCTAAACCATAAACTCTGAAGTCTAAACCCTAACCCCAAACCCTAAACCCTAAACCACAAACACACGTAAACCGTAAATCCTCATCACTAAAGCATAAATGCTAAACACTAAACCCTACACCCTAAACCCTAAACCACAAATCCTAAAGCATAAACCATAAACCATAAACCATATCCCCAAATCATAAACCCCATACCCTAAACCCTACACCATAAACCCTTAACCTTAAATCCTAAACCCGAAACCCTAAACCCTAAACCATAAACCCTGAACCCTACACCGTAAACCATAAACCCTAAACCCTAAACCATAAACCCTCAATCGTAAACAATAAACCCTAAACCCTACACCCTACACCCGAAAGCCTAAACCACAAACCCTAAAGCTTAAACCCTAAACCACAAACCCTAAAGCTTAAACCCTAAACCACAAACCCTAAAGCTTAAACCCTAAACCACAAACCCTAAAGCTTAAACCCTAAACCACAAACCCTAAAGCTTAAACCCTAAACCACAAACCCTAAAGCTTAAACCCTAAACCACAAACCCTAAAGCTTAAACCCTAAACCACAAACCCTAAAGCTTAAACCCTAAACCACAAACCCTAAAGCTTAAACCCTAAACCACAAACCCTAAAGCTTAAACCCTAAACCACAAACCCTAAAGCTTAAACCCTAAACCACAAACCCTAAAGCTTAAACCCTAAACCACAAACCCTAAAGCTTAAACCCTAAACCACAAACCCTAAAGCTTAAACCCTAAACCACAAACCCTAAAGCTTAAACCCTAAACCACAAACCCTAAAGCTTAAACCCTAAACCACAAACCCTAAAGCTTAAACCCTAAACCACAAACCCTAAAGCTTAAACCCTAAACCACAAACCCTAAAGCTTAAACCCTAAACCACAAACCCTAAAGCTTAAACCCTAAACCACAAACCCTAAAGCTTAAACCCTAAACCACAAACCCTAAAGCTTAAACCCTAAACCACAAACCCTAAAGCTTAAACCCTAAACCACAAACCCTAAAGCTTAAACCCTAAACCACAAACCCTAAAGCTTAAACCCTAAACCACAAACCCTAAAGCTTAAACCCTAAACCACAAACCCTAAAGCTTAAACCCTAAACCACAAACCCTAAAGCTTAAACCCTAAACCACAAACCCTAAAGCTTAAACCCTAAACCACAAACCCTAAAGCTTAAACCCTAAACCACAAACCCTAAAGCTTAAACCCTAAACCACAAACCCTAAAGCTTAAACCCTAAACCACAAACCCTAAAGCTTAAACCCTAAACCACAAACCCTAAAGCTTAAACCCTAAACCACAAACCCTAAAGCTTAAACCCTAAACCACAAACCCTAAAGCTTAAACCCTAAACCACAAACCCTAAAGCTTAAACCCTAAACCACAAACCCTAAAGCTTAAACCCTAAACCACAAACCCTAAAGCTTAAACCCTAAACCACAAACCCTAAAGCTTAAACCCTAAACCACAAACCCTAAAGCTTAAACCCTAAACCACAAACCCTAAAGCTTAAACCCTAAACCACAAACCCTAAAGCTTAAACCCTAAACCACAAACCCTAAAGCTTAAACCCTAAACCACAAACCCTAAAGCTTAAACCCTAAACCACAAACCCTAAAGCTTAAACCCTAAACCACAAACCCTAAAGCTTAAACCCTAAACCACAAACCCTAAAGCTTAAACCCTAAACCACAAACCCTAAAGCTTAAACCCTAAACCACAAACCCTAAAGCTTAAACCCTAAACCACAAACCCTAAAGCTTAAACCCTAAACCACAAACCCTAAAGCTTAAACCCTAAACCACAAACCCTAAAGCTTAAACCCTAAACCACAAACCCTAAAGCTTAAACCCTAAACCACAAACCCTAAAGCTTAAACCCTAAACCACAAACCCTAAAGCTTAAACCCTAAACCACAAACCCTAAAGCTTAAACCCTAAACCACAAACCCTAAAGCTTAAACCCTAAACCACAAACCCTAAAGCTTAAACCCTAAACCACAAACCCTAAAGCTTAAACCCTAAACCACAAACCCTAAAGCTTAAACCCTAAACCACAAACCCTAAAGCTTAAACCCTAAACCACAAACCCTAAAGCTTAAACCCTAAACCACAAACCCTAAAGCTTAAACCCTAAACCACAAACCCTAAAGCTTAAACCCTAAACCACAAACCCTAAAGCTTAAACCCTAAACCACAAACCCTAAAGCTTAAACCCTAAACCACAAACCCTAAAGCTTAAACCCTAAACCACAAACCCTAAAGCTTAAACCCTAAACCACAAACCCTAAAGCTTAAACCCTAAACCACAAACCCTAAAGCTTAAACCCTAAACCACAAACCCTAAAGCTTAAACCCTAAACCACAAACCCTAAAGCTTAAACCCTAAACCACAAACCCTAAAGCTTAAACCCTAAACCACAAACCCTAAAGCTTAAACCCTAAACCACAAACCCTAAAGCTTAAACCCTAAACCACAAACCCTAAAGCTTAAACCCTAAACCACAAACCCTAAAGCTTAAACCCTAAACCACAAACCCTAAAGCTTAAACCCTAAACCACAAACCCTAAAGCTTAAACCCTAAACCACAAACCCTAAAGCTTAAACCCTAAACCACAAACCCTAAAGCTTAAACCCTAAACCACAAACCCTAAAGCTTAAACCCTAAACCACAAACCCTAAAGCTTAAACCCTAAACCACAAACCCTAAAGCTTAAACCCTAAACCACAAACCCTAAAGCTTAAACCCTAAACCACAAACCCTAAAGCTTAAACCCTAAACCACAAACCCTAAAGCTTAAACCCTAAACCACAAACCCTAAAGCTTAAACCCTAAACCACAAACCCTAAAGCTTAAACCCTAAACCACAAACCCTAAAGCTTAAACCCTAAACCACAAACCCTAAAGCTTAAACCCTAAACCACAAACCCTAAAGCTTAAACCCTAAACCACAAACCCTAAAGCTTAAACCCTAAACCACAAACCCTAAAGCTTAAACCCTAAACCACAAACCCTAAAGCTTAAACCCTAAACCACAAACCCTAAAGCTTAAACCCTAAACCACAAACCCTAAAGCTTAAACCCTAAACCACAAACCCTAAAGCTTAAACCCTAAACCACAAACCCTAAAGCTTAAACCCTAAACCACAAACCCTAAAGCTTAAACCCTAAACCACAAACCCTAAAGCTTAAACCCTAAACCACAAACCCTAAAGCTTAAACCCTAAACCACAAACCCTAAAGCTTAAACCCTAAACCACAAACCCTAAAGCTTAAACCCTAAACCACAAACCCTAAAGCTTAAACCCTAAACCACAAACCCTAAAGCTTAAACCCTAAACCACAAACCCTAAAGCTTAAACCCTAAACCACAAACCCTAAAGCTTAAACCCTAAACCACAAACCCTAAAGCTTAAACCCTAAACCACAAACCCTAAAGCCTAAACCCTAAACCATAAACCTTAAATCCTAAACTCTAAACCCTAAACCCTAAACCCTAAAGCCTAAACCCTAAACCATAAACCCCAAACCCTAAACCCTTAAATCCTAAACCCTAAACCCAAAAATATAAACCCTAAAACCATAAACCATAAACCCTAAACCATAAAACCTAGATCCTAAACCCTAAACCATAAACCACTAACCCTAACGCTTAAACCCTAAACCACAAACATGAAAGCTAAACACTAAATTATAAACCCTAAAGCATAAACTATAAACCCTCAACCCTAAACCCTAAACCCTAAACCGTAAACAATAAACCCTAAACCCTACACCCTA
Organism: Arachis ipaensis; assembly: GCF_000816755.2. Lineage (NCBI taxonomy): Eukaryota > Viridiplantae > Streptophyta > Magnoliopsida > Fabales > Fabaceae > Arachis > Arachis ipaensis. Next base: position 64,032,537 of record NC_029793.2, read on the forward strand.
AACCCTATACCAGAAACCCTAAAGCCTAACTATAAATCATAAACCCTCAACCCCAAACCATAAACCCTAAACCCTCAACCACAAACTATAAACCCTAATACCATAAACCATAAACCCTAAACCATAAACCCTAAATCCTAATCACTAAACCATAAACCCCAAACCCTAAAGCTTAAACCCTAAACCCTAAAGCCTTAACCCTAAACCACAAAGGTTAAAGCTAAACACTAAACTATAAATTATAAACCCTAAACCATAAACCCTCAACACCAAACCATAAACCCTAAACCCTTAACACTACACCATAAACCCTAAACCACAAACCCTAAAGCCTAAAGCCTAAACCATAAACCCTCAACCCTAAATTATAAACCACAAACCCTACGCCCTACACCCTAAACCCTAAACCTTAAATCCAAAATCCAAAATCCTAAACCATAAACCCCAAACCCTAAACCCTAAACCCTACACACTAAACCCAAAACCATAAACCCTACACCATAAACCCTAAATCCTAAACCATAAACCCTCAACCCCAAACCATAAACCCTAAACCCTACACCCTAATCCCTAAACCATAAACCCTAAAGCATAAACCCTAAACCCTACACCCATAAACCCTAAACCATAAACCCTCAACCCCAAACCGTAAACACTAAACCCTAAACCACAAACCCTAAATCCTAAACGTTAAACCACAAATCCGAAATCCTAAAACCTAAACCATAAACCCTTAACCCCAAATCATAACCCTAAACCCTAAACCCTAAACTATAAACCATAAACCCAAAACCATAAACAATAAACCATAAACCGTAAACCATAAACCCTAAACCCTAAACCCTAAATCCTAAATCATAAACACTAAACCCTAAACCCTAAACCCTAAACAGTAATCCTAAACTATAAACCCTAAACCCCAAACCATAAACCTTAAACCCATAAACCATATACCCTAAACACGAACTACAAACCCTAAACCATAAACCCTAAACCCCAAACCTGAAAGCGTAGACCCTAAACCCTAAAGCACAAACACTAAACAATAAACCCTAAAGAATAAACCATAAACCCTCAACCCTCATCCTTAAATCATAAACCCTAAACCATAAACCTTAAACCCAAAACCCTAAAGCCTAAACCCTGAACCCTAAACACCAAACCCTAAATCATAAACCCTAAAGTCTAAACCCTAAACCGCAAACACTAAAGCCAAAACTCTACACTATAAATCCAAAACCATAAACCATAAACCCTCAAACCCAAACCATAAACCCTAAATCCTAAACCCTACACCGTAAATCCTAAACCACACACCCTAAAGTCTAAATCCTAAACCATAAACCCCACAACCCTAAACCTTAAACCCTAAACCCTATATCCTAAACACTATACCACAAACCCTAAAGCCTAAACTACAAACCATAAACCCTTAACCCCAAACCATAAACCATAAACCCTAAACCCTAAAATATAAACCCTAAAACCATAAACCATAAACCCTAAACCATAAAACCTAGATCCTAAACCCTAAACTATAAACCACAAACCCTAAAGCTTAAACCCTAAACCACAAACATGAAAGTTAAACACTAAATTATAAACCATAAACCCTAAACCATAAACCCTCAACCCCAAACCATAAACCCTAAACCCTAAACCATACACCATAAACCCTAAACCACAAATCCTAAAGCCTAAAACCTAAACCAAAAACCATCAATCCCAAATTATAAACCACAAACCCTAAACCCTACACCCTAAACCCTAAACATTAAATCCCAAATCCTAAACCCTAAACCTTAAACCATGAACCCTAAACCATAAAACCTACTCCCTAAACCCTAAACCATTAACCCTAAACCCTAAACCCTAACCCCTAAACACTACACCGTAAACCCTAAACCACACACCCTAAAGTCTAAATCCGCCTAAACTACAAACCATAAACCCTTAACCCCAAACCATAAACCATAAACCCTAAACCTTAAACCATGAACCCTAAACCATAAAACCTACTCCCTAAACCCTAAAGACAAAACCCTAAACCCGCCTAAAGCCTAAACCATAAACCCTCAACCCTAAATTATAAACCACAAACCCTAAACCCTACACCCTAAACCCTAAGCCTTAAATCCCAAATCCTAAACCCTAAACCTTAAACCATGAACCCTAAACCATAAAACCTACTCCCTAAACCCTAAAGACAAAACCCTAAACCCTAAACCCTAAAGCCAAAACCCTAAAGACTAAATCCTAAACCATAAACCCGTCAACCCTAAACCATAAACCCTAAACCCTAAACCCTAAACCCTAAACCCTAAACCCTAAACACTAAACCCTAACCCATAAACCCTAAACCCTAAACCCTAAACCCTAAACCCTAAACCCTAAACACTACACCGTAAACCCGAAACCACACACCCTAAAGTCTAAATCCTAAACCATAAACCCCTCAACCCTAAACCATAAACCCTAAACCCTATACCACAAACCCTAAAGCCTAAACTACAAATCATAAACCCTTAACCCCAAACCATAAACCATAAACCATAAACCATAAACCCTAAAACCATAAACCATAAACCCTAAACCATAAAACCTAGATCCTAAACCCTAAACCATAAACCACAAACCCTAAAGCTTAAACCATAAACCACAAACATGAAAGCTAAACACTAAATTATAAACCATAAACCCTAATCCATAAACCCTCAACCCCAAACCATAAACCATAAACCCTAAACCTTACACCATAAATCCTAAACCTACACCCAAAACCACAAACCACAAAGCTTAGACCATAAACCATAAACCCTAAATCCCAAACCCTAAACCCTAAACGCTAAACCACAAACCCTAAAGCGTAAATGCTAAACCAAAAATCCTAAATCCTAAACCCTAAACCATAAACCACTAACCCCAAATCATAAACCGCAAACCCTAAACCATAAACCCTAAACCCTACACCATGAAGCATAAACCCTAAACCACAAACACACCTAAGCCCTAAACAAACCATAAACCCTCAACCCCAAACCATAAACCATAAACCCTAAACCTTACACCATAAATCCTAAACCTACACCCAAAACCACAAACCACAAAGCTTAGACCATAAACCATAAACCCTAAATCCCAAACCCTAAACCCTAAACGCTAAACCACAAACCCTAAAGCGTAAATGCTAAACCAAAAATCCTAAATCCTAAACCCTAAACCATAAACCACTAACCCCAAATCATAAACCCCAAACCCTAAACCCTAAACCATAAATCCTAAGTCATAAACCCTAAACCATACACCACTAACCCCAAATCATAAACCCCAAACCCTAAACCATAAACCCTAAACCCTAAACCCTAAACCATAAACCATAAACCCTAAACAATAACCCTAAACCATAAACCATCAACCCTAAACCGTAAACCCTATACACTAAACCATAAGGACAAACCCCAAAGTCTAAACCCTAAACCATAAACACTAAACCCCAAACCTGAAAGCGTAAACCCTAAACCCTAAAGCACAAACACTAAACTATAAACCCTAAAGCATAAACCATAAACCCTAAACCCTACACCATGAAGCATAAACCCTAAACCACAAACACACCTAAGCCCTAAACCTTGAACCTTGAACCATAAACCCTCAACCCCAAACCATAAACCCTACTCCTGAAACCCCTAAACAACAAGACCTAAAGCCTAAACCCTAAACCCTAAACCATTAACCCTCAAACCCAAACCATAAATCATAAACTCTAAACTATACACCATAAACCCTAACCACAAACCCTAAAGCTTAAAGCCTAAATCCTAAACGATAAACACTAAACCCTAAACCACAAAACCTAAAGACCAAACACAAAACACTAAACCCTAAACCATAAACCCTAAACCCTAAAGACAAAACCCTAAACCCTAAACCCTAAAGCCAAAACCCTAAAGACTAAATCCTAAACCATAAACCCGTCAACCCTAAACCATAAACCCTAAACCCTAAACCCTAAACCCTAAACCCTAAACGCTAAACCCTAACCCATAAACCCTAAACCCTAAACCCTAAACCCTAAACCCTAAACACTACACCGTAAACCCTAAACCACACACCCTAAAGTCTAAATCCTAAACCATAAACCCCTCAACCCTAAACCATAAACCCTAAACCCTATACCACAAACCCTAAAGCCTAAACTACAAACCATAAACCCTTAACCCCAAACCATAAACCATAAACCATAAACCCTAAACCCTAAAACCATAAACCATAAACCCTAAACCATAAAACCTAGATCCTAAACCCTAAACCATAAACCACAAATCCTAAAGCTTAAACCCTAAACCACAAACATGAAAGCTAAACACTAAATTATAAACCATAAACCCTAAACCATAAACCCTCAACCCCAAACCATAAACCATAAACCCTAAACCTTACACCATAAATCCTAAACCACAAACCCTAAAGCCTAAAACCTAAACCAAAAACCATCAATCCCAAATTATAAACCACGAACCCTAAACCCTACACCCTAAACCCTAAACCTTAAATCCCAAATCCTAAACCCTAAACCTTAAACCATAAACCCTAAACCATAAAACCTACTCCCTAAACCCTAAACCATTAACTATAAACCCTAAACCCTAAACAATAAACCTTCAACCCCAAACCATAAACCCTAAGCCCTAAACCCTACACCCAAAACCACAAACCACAAAGCTTAGACCATAAACCATAAACCCTAAATCCCAAACCCTAAACCCTAAACGCTAAACCACAAACCCTAAAGCGTAAATGCTAAACCAAAAATCCTAAATCCTAAACCCTAAACCATAAACCACTAACCCCAAATCATAAACCCCAAACCCTAAACCCTAAACCATAAATCCTAAGTCATAAACCCTAAACCATACACCACTAACCCCAAATCATAAACCCCAAACCCTAAACTATAAACCCTAAACCATAAACCATAAACACTAAACAATAACCCTAAACCATAAACTATCAACCCTAAACCGTAAACCCTATACACTAAACCATAAGGACAAACCCCAAAGTCTAAACCCTAAACTATAAACACTAAACCCCAAACCTGAAAGCGTAAACCCTAAACCCTAAAGCACAAACACTAAACTATAAACCCTAAAGCATAAACCATAAACCCTAAACCCTACACCATGAAGCATAAACCCTAAACCACAAACACACCTAAGCCCTAAACCTTGAACCTTGAACCATAAACCCTCAACCCCAAACCATAAACCCTAAACCCTAAACCCTACTCCCGAAACCCCTAAACAACAAGACCTAAAGCCTAAACCCTAAACCCTAAACCATCAACCCTCAAACCCAAACCATAAATCATAAACTCTAAACTATACACCATAAACCCTAACCACAAACCCTAAAGCTTAAAGCCTAAATCCTAAACGATAAACACTAAACCCTAAACCACAAAACCTAAAGACCAAACACAAAACACTAAACCCTAAACCATAAACCATAAACCCTAAAGACAAAACCCTAAACCCTAAACCCTAAAGCCAAAACCCTAAAGACTAAATCCTAAACCATAAACCCGTCAACCCTAAACCATAAACCCTGAACTCTACACCATAAAGCCTAAACCACAAACTCTAAAGCCTAACCTATAAACCATACACCATCAACCCTCAACCCTCAAACCCTAAACCCTAAACCCTAAACCCTACACCCTAAACCATAAACCCTAAACCCCAAAGCATAAACGCTAAACTGTAAACCCTAAACCATAAACCCTAAAGCCTAAACCCTAAACTATAAACCATCAACCCCAAACAATAAACCCTAAACACTTAATCCCACACCCTAAACCATATACACTAAACCCTAAATCCAAAACCATGAACTATAATCCCTAAACCCTAAACCCTAAACCCTAAATAGTAACCCTAAACCATAAACCCTAAACCCTAAATTATAAACCCTAAACCCCAAACCATAAACCTTAAACCCATAAACCATATACCCTAAACACTAACTACAAACCCTAAAGCCTAAACCCTAAACCATAAACCCTAAACCCCAAACCTGAAAGCGTAAACCCTAAACCCTAAAGCACAAACACCAAACAATAAACCCTAAAGAATAAACCATAAACCCTCAACCCTCAACTTTAAATCCTAAACCCTAAACCATAAACCTTAAACCCAAAACCCTAAAGCCTAAACCCTGAACCCTAAACCCCAATCCCAAAAGCATAAACCCTAAAGTCTAAATCCTAAACCGCAAACACTAAAGCAAAACTCTACACTATAAATCCAAACTCATAAACCATAAACCCTCAAATCCAAACCATAAACCCTAAATCCTAAACCCTACACCGTAAATCCTAAACCACACACCCTAAAGTCTAAATCCTAAACCATAAACCCCTCAACCCTAAACCATAAACCCTAAACCCTATATCCTAAATCCTATTCCACAAACCCTAAAGCCTAAACTACAAACCATAAACCCTTAACCCCAAACCATAAACCATAAACCCTAAACCCTAAAATATAGATCCTAAACCCTAAACCATAAACCACAAACCCTAAAGCTTAAACCCTAAACCACAAACATGAAAGCTAAACACTAAACTATAAACCAAAAACCCTAAACCATAAACCCTCAACCCCAAACCATAAACCATAAACCCTAAACCTTATACCATAAACCCTAAACCACAAACCCTAAAGCCTAAAACCTAAACCAAAAACCATCAATCCCAAATTATAAACCACAAACCCTAAACCCTACACCTTAAACCATAAACCTTAAATCCCAAATCCTAAACCCTAAACCTTAAACCATAAACCCTAAACCATAAAACATACTCCCTAAACCCTAAACCATTAACCCTAAACCCTAAACCCTAAACAATAAACCTTCAACCCCAAACCATAAACCTCAAGCCCTAAACCCTACACCCAAAACCACAAACCATAAAGCTTAGACCCTAAACCATAAACCCTAAATCCCAAACCCTAAACCCTAAACGCTAAACCACAAACCCTAAAGCGTAAACGCTAAACCAAAAATCCTAAATCCTAAAACCTAAACCATAAACAACTAACCCCAAATCATAAACCCCAAACCCTAAACCCTAAACCATAAATCCTAAGTCATAAACCCTAAACCATACACCACTAACCTCAAATCATAAACCCAAAACCCTAAACTATATACCCTAAACCCTAAACCATAAACCATAAACAATAAACCCTAAACCATTAACCATAAACCCTAAACCCTAAACCCTAAACCCTAAACCCTAAACCATAAATCCTAAACAATAACCCTAAATCATAAACCCTCAACCCTAAACACTAAACCCTATAGACTAAACCATAAGGACAAACCCCAAAGTCTAAACCCTAAACCATAAATACTAAAGCCCAAACCTGAAAGCGTAAACCCTAAACCCTAAAGCACAAACACTAAACTATAAACCATAAACCCTAAACCCTACACCATGAAGCATAAACCCTAAACCACAAACACACCTAAGCCCTAAACCTTGAACCATAAACCTTCAACCCCAAACCATAAACCCTAAACCCTAAACCATACTCCCGAAACCCCTAAACAACAAGACCTAAAGCCTAAACCCTAAATCCTAAACCATCAACCCTCAAACCCAAACCATAAATCATAAACTCTAAACTATACACCATAAACCCTAAAGCTTAAAGCCTAAATCCTAAACGATAAATACTAAACCCTAAACCACAAAACCTAAAGACCAAACACTAAACACTAAACCCTAAACCATAAACCCTAAACCCTAAAGCCTAAACCCTAAACCCTAAAGCCAAAACCCTAAAGACTAAATCCTAAACCTTAAACCCGTCAACCCTAAACCATAAACCCTAAACTCTACACCATAAAGCCTAAACCACAAACTCTAAAGCCTAACCAATAAACCATACACCATCAACCCTCAACCCTCAACCCCTAAACCCTAGACCCTACACCCTAAACCATAAACCACGAATCATTAAGCCTAAGACCTAAACTATAAACCCTAAAGCTTAAACCCTAAACCATAAACCCTCAACCCAAAAGCATGAACGCTAAACCCTAAACCCTACACCATAAACCCTAAAGCATAAACCCTAAACTATAAACCCTCAACCCCAAAATAATAGACACTAAACCCTAAACCCCACACCCTAAACCATATACACAAAACCCTAAACCCAAAACCATGAACCATAAACCCTAAACCATAATCCCTAAACCCTAAACCATAAACCATAAACCATAAACCATAAACCATAAACCATAAACCCTAAACCATAAACCCTAAACCCTAAACCATAAACCATAAACCATAAACCCTAAACCATAAACCCTAAACCCTAAACCATAAACCATAAACCATAAACCCTAAACCATAAACCCTAAACTATAAAAAAACACAGGAACATGGGTTAATAGGAGAGGATTAATTCAATAAGATAATAAGGATTTTGGGAGCATGCTCATGTAAAATCAAATTAAACCAAAACACCATGTGCACTGATATATGTTCAAAAAAAATCCTTTTTATAATATAAATAGATAAATAAGGGGACAAAATTACCCCAACAATAAGTTTAGTGAAGAAATCAATGCACATAAGGTGAAATTCAAAGTAAAGTTAGTACATGAGTATATAATAAAAAAGTGGAAAAATTTGGGTAGACAGGTAAAGCATTTCAAATTATATAAAGTATATGTTAGGTGAGACCTTAGACTAATTAAGGATTCAACTTATAGCTCACTTAGCCTTATATATATATACCCCTACCTTTACCTTGGCCCCATTACAACCTTTAAAAGACCTCATGAT
>NC_029793.2:64041424-64048750 GCF_000816755.2 Arachis ipaensis
GTGCCTAGCACAAAAATGCAGCGGCGCGAACGCGTGGATAACGCGGACGCGTGCCTTGAGCAGAACGCAATTGACGCATATGCGTGACAAGGAAAACTCCCAGATGACGCGAACGCGTGACCCACGCGGACGCGTGACAGACGCCACGTACAGAAATCTACAGAAAACGCCCCCAGTGATTTTTGGACCCTTTTTTTGGCCCAAATCCAAACTAGAAACACAGAATATAAGCCAGAGAATGGAAGAATAAAAGGAGAGACGGAGAACAACTTAGTAATACATAATTTTAGGTTTTAGATGTAGTTTTTAGAGAGAGAGGTTCTCTCCTCTCTCTTAGGATTAAGATTAGGATTAGGATTTCTCTCAAGCTTAGGATTATTTCTCTTCAATCACAGGTTCAATGTTCCTTTAATTACTTTCTAGTTTTATTTACTTCATTACTTTAATTGTTATTTATCTTTTCAATATGGCTTATGAACCTTTCCATGTTAGGACTTGAATTTATGTTTAAATGCAATTTGAGGTATTTTAGATTTGAGATTTGTTTCTTTTATTTATGTTACTGCTGCTTCCCATCTGAAGGCATTTTTATTCGAGTAGATTTATTTTCTCCTTTTGGCCTTGGTTAAGTAATTGGAGACACTTGAGTTATCAAACTCCTTGTTGATTGAAAATTGGAATTCTTTGCTGATTGATTTGAATTCCAATAACTCTACTCTTTTCTTAGGAATTGACTACGACCTGAGGAATCAAATTGATTCATCCACTTAACTTACCTTCATAGTTAGAGGTTAATTAAAGTGGGAGCAGAATCCAATTCTCATCACACCTGATAAGGATAACTAGGATAGGACCTCAATTTCTCATACCTTGCCAAGAGTTTTATTATTTATTTAAATTAATTCCTACAGTTTACTTTCTTGTCATTTACTATTCTTGCTATTTATCTTATACATTAAAAAAAACCAAAAATATACTTTTTTCCACAACCAATAATAAATCACAATGCCCTGTAACTCCTTTTTTTATAAGAAAGGAATTCTTGTTGGTCTAGAAGCTATACTTACAACGGGAATTTATTTGTGAAAATTCTAGATCGCGCGAGAGTTTCGTTCTACAAACCCTTACACTAAATCCTAAATCCTAAACACTAAACGCTAAACCATAAACCTTAAATCCTAAACTCTAAACCCTAAACCCTAAACCCTAAAGCCTAAACCCTAAACCCTAAACCCCAAACCCTAAAGCCTAAACCCTAAAGTCTAAACCCTAAACCACAAACACTAAAGCATAAACTCTAAACTATAAACCCTAAACCCTAAACTATAAACCCTCAAACCCAAGCCATAAACCATAAACCCAAAACCCTAAACACTACAACGTAAACCCTAAACCACACACCCAAAAGCCAAAATCCTAAACCATAAACCCCTCAACCCTAAACCCTACACCCTAAACCCTAAAGCCTAAACTATAAACCATAAACCCTCAACCCCAAACCATAAACCCTAAACCCCAAACCCTACACCCTAAATCATAAACCATGAACCATAAAGCCTAAACCCTAAACTATAAATCCTAAACCCTAAACCATAAACCATATACCCTAAACCCAAAAGCATAAATGCTAAACCATAAACCCTACACTCTAAACTCTAAACCATAAACCCTAAAAAGTAAACCCTAAACCATAAACCCTCAACCCCAAATCATAAACCCGATACCCTAAACCCTACATCATAAACCCTAACCCTTAGATCCTAAACCCTAAACCATACACCATAAACCCTCAACCCCAAATCATAAACCCTAAACCCTAAACCCTACACCCTAATCCCTATACACTAAACCCTAAACCCAAAACCATAAACCATAAACCCTAGACCGTAAACCATAAACCCTAAACCTAAAACCATAAACCCTAAACCATAAACCCTAAACCTTAACCCTAAACTATAACCATAAACCCTAAACTAAAAGCCTAAACCCTAAACCATAAACCCTAAACCCCAACTCATCAACCCTAAACCCTAAACCCTACACTCTAAACCCTATATACTTAACCCTAAACCCAAAACCATACACCCTAAACCCTAAACCACAAACCCTAAAGCCTAAAGCCTAAAGCCTAAACGGTAAACACTAAACCCTAAACCACAAACCCTAAAGCCCAAACACTAAACACTAAACACTAAACCCTAAAGCCTAAACTATATACCCTTAATCCCAAACCCTATAGCCAAAACCCTAAAGATTAAATCCTAAACCTTAAACCCCTCAACCCTAAACCATAAACCCTAAACCCTACACCATAAACCCTAAACCACAAATTCTAAAGCCTAAACTATAAACCATACACCCTCAACCCTCAACCCCTAAACCCAAAACCCTACGCCCTAAACCATAAACCACGAACCATTAAGCCTAAACCCTAAACTATAAACCCTAAAGCCTAAACCCTAAACCATAAACCCTAACCCCAAAGCATAAACGCTAAACCCTAAACCCTACACCATAAACCATAAACCCTCAAACCCTAAAGCCTTAACCCTAAACCATAAACCCTCAAACCTAAACCATAAACCTTAAAAGCTAAACCATACACCCTAAACCATATACCCTAAACCCTAAACCCAAAACCATAAACCATAAACCCTAAACCATAAACTCTAAACCCTAAACCATAAACCATAAACCCTAAACCCCAAACCCTAAACCATAAACCCTAAACTATAAACCCTAAGCCTAAACCATAAACCATAAATCCTAAATCCTACACCCAAAACCATAAACCCTAAACCCTAAACCCTAAAGCCTAAAACATAAACCCTAAACACTAAACCCTAAACCATAAACCCTAAAGCCCAAACACTAAACACTAAACCCTAAACCCTAAACCCTAAACCCTACAACCTAAACCTTAACTGCTAAACCCCAAACCCTAATGCATAAACCCTAAAGTCTAAACCCTAAAGCCCAAACCCCAAAGCCTAAGCCCAAACCCTAAACCCTGAACCCTAAACTGTGAAGCCTAAACCATAAACCCTAAAGTCAAAACCCTAAACCACAAACACAACTAAACCCTAAACCCTAAATGTAACGACCCAATTTTCAGTATGTCTAGATCATAACGGAAACCGAGTGCTACTAATTTTTCTTCCTAATTATTATCTATTATTTATCATATGAGCCTGATTCGTTGTTGAAATGTTGTTATTTTGCGGGGTAAATTTTTTTTCAAACCATTTAAGTTGTCAGGCATGAACAGAAATAGATGATATCATAAGTAACAACAAGATAAGCAGTCAAAAGTAAACACACATTTATATAAATTTATACATCTCAAATAACTGACATCATTCAGTCATCCAGCCTTTATTAGATCATAGATCTTTAGTTAGAACACCCCTAGATATAGCTAGATAATAACCTTATACATATATATATACATACAACATCCCAGGCCCTGACCTGTTCAAGGAGTCCATAAGCTGGCGCCCAGGCTAGCCTAGACTCTATACTCACCTAGTCCCTCTAAACTAATAAAGCGAGGGAAAATATGTTCTAGGTCTTCAAAACTCAAGTCAGGTAGAGTGTCATCAGCGAACTACGGAAGGGTACTCATGCTTCCATCTGAAGGGAGAAGGGAGAGAGAAAGGGTATGAATTGGGGATTCTTAGTAAGGTCGGGGTTATTAGTTAAGTTCATTAATTCTATGTTGCTTAGCAGACAAATAGCAGAATACAGAGAAGCAGTAAATAGAAGATACAGATAAATAAAGAAAATAGAGAAAATAGAAAGCAAAACACAAACAAGAGAATACAAGAAAACAAAACACAGACATAGTGAATATAATACAACCAAAGAAAGCATACATTCATACAACAACCATAACAGAGGAAATACACAACCAAGTATGATGCATGTCTGTCCTATGTAGGCCATGAGCTCACGTGTCAGTTTACACCCTGCAGCCCAACATTACCTAGGAACTAGTCCTAGATATGGCTTTATCTCTGTAGGTGAACTTCGGCCTACAGAAATAGCACTCCTGTAAGTGAACTTCGGCTTACAGAAATAGTTCAATCACAACACACTAACTTTCTATAGGTGAACTTCGGCCTATAGAAATGGCACCTCTGTAAGTAAACTTCGGCTTACAGAAATGGCGCCCCTGTAAGTGAACTTCAAAAATTCTAGCTTGTTTGGAAGAAACGTTGATGGTAATGATGAGCCTAGGGATTTGTGGGGTTAGGATAAACATTATCCTAAAGTTTAGTGTAAAAATATCTCAAGAAAGGATAATTACTAAAGCTAGATGTGTTAGAATATAAGTGTTTCTTACTTTTTCCTTAAGAAAGCTTGGCTTGGAGAGAAAGAAAGAAAATATGTGGTGGCTAACTCTGGGAGAGCCACCTGTCACTGGGTGCTGACTCATCAGAGTTTAATAATAAAATATTATTCTGGAGATAATTACTAAAACTACACTACAACAAATAAGGCTTTTCGCAACGGTCAAAAACCATTGCCGTAGATTGAAAAACCGCTCCCAAAACTTTAGGCAATGCTTTGGCAACGGTTTTTGACCTATGGTATATGCGGCCGTTACCGATGCTCAAAGGCAACGATTTTTTACCTAAGACAACGGAACAGAAAACCGTTGCCACAGTTAGTGGCATAGACAACGGTTTTGACGAAAAATTTTAAACAACGGTTTTCATTCGTTACTCAATAAGCAACGGTTTTAAACTGTTGTGGTTTTATTATTCACATAGCCAACGGTTTTAAACCGTTAACGTTGGTGCCAAGTTTCGGCAACGATTTTAAAACCATTGCCAGTTTATGGACATCTAGGACAACGGTTTTAAAGTGTTACCGTTGATGTCATTTTTCGGCAACGGTTTTGATACCATTGCCATTTAATAGTCATCTAAGACAACGGTTTTAAAGTGTTACCGTTGGAGTCGTATTTTGGCAATGGTTTTATTATGTAGTCATCTTTGATTTCAGTTTTTTTTTTAATTATTTAGTGTCAATAAATAATCTAAACTATTTGAATCTAGTCACTAAAGAAAAATAATTGAACATTTCCCATCAAATTTAACTTATAATAGTTGTTGTAAGATCTACAATATCATCTAAGTTTGCAAAAAATATAATAACAAAAGAGAGTTGAAATAGCTAAGTAGCAAATAGTCATCATCTCCACAAATATTATTTGCTAGTAAGAATAAAATACATGTGTACATTTCCAGATACTTTCTAAAAGAAACAAGACTAAAGTTCTCACTTAAACATATTCCCAAATGGCTTCTTTATCTTTAATCCCCTTCCAATTTGTGTAAATTAATGGACAAAAATATGAATTCCTAGCTACTGTGCCCAAAAATTTGCTCAAGTTGTTTACAGCTTCATCAGTAGGACCAATTGCCTCTCCTTCAACATCTAGAGTAATTTCTTCTCTATCTTCCAACTGTCTTGCATGAATCTTCAAGCATTGTGTAGGTCCTCGTGTTTTCTTCACTGTTGTCTCTATACAAAGATATTAATTATATACCATCCCTCTTATTGATTTATAAGATATTTCATTGAAAAAAAGAACAAATTAAAGTAACCTATTGAGTTAAATTTGGTCACGAAACAAAACTAAAGTAACAAATTACCAAATTTAATTCATAAATTGGAATTCAATTAACACAAATTTCTAGAAATTTTGACAGCATTTTGGCAGTAAATAGGACATTTCTGAATTTAAACAAACAGCAGAATCAACCCATATGAACTCACTAAAATCAAATCAGCACTAATCAGGATCAATTTATATGAATTCAACGGCAGCAAGCGAAAAATGGGAATCAGCAGCAAGGATAAAGCAAGGCATGACATCAGCCATTAACAAGGATAAAGCAGCACCATACAATTTGAAACAAAACTGCAACAACCATCATTTGTCAATTAAAACAGCTCAGAAAACCATTCATTCCAGGCATCAGCAGCAACCAAAAAGTTCAACCTAAATCTACTACAAATCAGATATAACTTCGTAACCACCTATAATCCACTAAGCATGCATAACTAAACTGGCTAATCTAACAAAAACTGAACAAACTAATTAAACTAAGAAAATGTAATTAGGGAAAAAATTGACAACCTGCAGAAGAAGCAGAAACAAAAAATGGCAAGGGGAGGGAGAATGGAGGCAGAGCAGTGTCGACATAATAAGGCAAGGGGAGGGAGAATGAATGGCAATCAGCAGCAATATAAAAATTAGCATAACAAGGCCATCATCATCATTGCTCAATCAAAACAAGGCATGAAATCAGCCATTAACAAGGATAAAATAGCACTATACAATTTGAAACCGTTCATTCCAGGCATCAGCAGCAACCAAAAAGTTCAACCTAAATCCACTACAAATCAGATATAACTTCCTAACCACCTATAATCCACTAAGCATGCATAACTAAACTGGCTAATCTAACAAAAACTAAACAAACTAATTAAACTAAGAAAATGTAATTAGGGAAAAATCGATTAAAATACTCCCGCGCGCGCGCACACACACACCTCACACAAAACAAATCACACACTCATCTCACCCAAAAATCAATCTCCACACATCCAATATCCATTAAAAACCATAATCTCTTCCTATTCTCTTCAAGCATCTTATCCAGCTCTTTCCTCTCTTTTCTAGCTTGTTCCTGCACCATATAAAGAATCCCCAACCAAATGAAGACATTGTCTTTTCTTAAGCTTTGAAATCATACATGTATCATAAAGATGATATGAGACGGGCTTCCCTCAGCGACACAGAACTGACGGCGGCTCAGACGGCAGCGGTGACGTTGAAGCACGACGGCGACGAGGCGATGGTGGCGGGACAGCTCCGTCGCAGACTCTGTCTCCCTCTCACGCATGTCGTTCTCTTCCTCACATCCGACTCTCTCTCAGTCACCCCTCTAACTTCACCTGACGATGACAACGACAACGGTGGAACCCTTCCCGGCGCCATCCCCTCCCTCGCTTCTCCTTCTTCTTCTTCTCCATTTCCCCCTCGAGCTCCCCCTGTTTCTCGTTTCTCCCCTTTTCTTTCCTTCTGTGTGTGTGAGTTGTGTTTAATTTAGGGCACAAAGGAAATTTGGGATAATAGGGTTTAAATTAAGAATTTTTAGAATTAGGGTAAAATGTATATAAGTAATATAATAATTTTTATAAAATATTTGAGATCAAATAATAATTTAATATTTAAATATAATACTGTAAAGATTATTTTTGGAGCATATAAAATTTTATTTACTAATATATTATTGACTTTAAATAATT
>NC_029793.2:64050839-64103178 GCF_000816755.2 Arachis ipaensis
TTTTAATATTTTAATATTAAAATAATAATATTTCACTCAACTTTCAAAAATTGCATTTTGACCCCTGAACTTTTTGGAAATTGCATTTTGACCCCTTAACTTTTAATATTTGCACTTTGTTCCCTTAACCTTTACTTAATTAACTTTCAACCCCAAACTTTTTAATAATTATAACTTGACCCCAAAATCATCAAAACCAACGTTTTTCTTGCCCTTCAAGGACCAAAAATATTTTTCCCAAAGTTCATCAGATTTGAGCTTGATTTTCAACTAGTTTTTCAATCTTTTCGGTAACCGATTTTTACCTGATTTTGACCAAACCAAAGAGCAACGTTTCAGCCATCAAATACACATCAAAAACACATCAAATATCATGAATTTTTAATGGCTGGAAAGGTACATTTTCCAGAAGCAACAAAAACAACTTCAAAACCATCAAAAACATGATTTTCAAGCATTAAACAACAAGATCTCATGATCAAACCATCACACAAACACTCAAAATCAAGCCTCAAGTAACAAGATCTAATTTAACACTTCAAGAACACAACCAATCATTAATTAATTTACCAAACCTCTCCTCCTTTGTTGCTGCTATAAGTTGAACCAAAAACAAGCTTCTAGAAGCACTTTTACGCCTATTTTAACATCAAAAAAACTGTAAACTATAAACCCTAAACCCTAAACCATAAACCCTCAAGCACAAACTATAAACCCTAAACCCTAAACCCTACACCGTAAACCCTAAACCACACACCCTAAAGCCTAAACCACAAACCATAAACCCTTACCCCCAAATCATAAACCCAAAACTCTAAATCCTACACGCTAAACCATAAACCACGAAGCATAAAGCCTAAACCCTAAACTATAAACCCTAAACCCTAAACCATGAACCCTCAACCCCAAAGCATAAATGCTAAACCCTAAACACTACACCCTAAACCCTAAACCACAAACCCTAAAGCCTAAACCCTAAACCATAAACCATCAACCCCAAATCATAAACCCAAAACCCTAAACCCTCCACCGTAAACCCTAAACCTTAAATCCTAAACACTAAACCCCAAATTGTAAACCATAAACACTAAGCCCTACACCCTAAACCGTAAACCATAAACCCTACACCCTAAACCACAAACCCTAAAGCCTAGACCGTAAACCATAAATCCTCAACCCCAAACGATAAAACCTAAACCCTAAACCCTAAAACATGAACCCTCAAACCCAAACCATAAACCCTAAACCCTACACCGTAAGTCCTAAACCACACACCCTAAAGCCTAAATCCTAAACCATAAACCCCTCAACCTTAAACCATAAAACCTAAACCCTATACCCTAAACCCCAAACCACAAACCATAAAGCATAAACTATAAACCCTAATTCCTTAACCCCAAACCATAAATCCTAAACCCTGAACCCTAAACCACAAACCCTAAAGCCTAAACCCTAAACCACAAAACCTAAAGCATAAAAAGTAAACCATAAACCCTCAACCCCAAATCATAAACCCTAAACCCTACGCCCTAAACACTATACCCTAAACCATAAACCTAAAACCATCAAGCCTAAACACTAAACCATAAACCATAAACCATAAACCATAAACCATAAACCTTAAACACTAAACCCTAAACTATAAACCCTAAACCCTAAATAATAAACCCTAAACCATAAACCCTAAACTATAAACCCTAAACTATAAACCACAAACCATAAAGCCTAAACACTAAACTATAAACCATAAACCCTAAACCCTAAACAATAAACCATCAACCCCAAAGCATAAATGCTAAACCCTAAACCCTAAACCCTAAACCATAGAACCTAAACCATAAACAATAAACCCTAAACCATAAACCATAAACCCTAAAACCTAAATCCTACACCATAAACTCTAAACTACAAACAATAAACCCTAAACCATTAACCCTAAACCGTAAAGCCCAAACACTAAACACTAAACTTTAATATTCTAAACCTTAAACCCTAAATCCCAAACACTAAATCCTAAACCCTAAACCCTATAGCCTAAACCATAAACCACAAACACGCCTAATACCTAAACATTAAACCCTAAACCTTACACCATAAACCCTAAACCCTAAACAATAACTATAAATCCTAAACCTATACCCAAAACCCTAAACCACAAACCCTAAACCCTAAACTATGAACCCTAAAGGCTAAACCCTACACACTAAGCCATAAACCACAAACCCTTGAGCCTAAAGCCTAAAGCCAAAACCCTAAACGCTAAACCCTAAACCACAAATCCTAAAGGCCAAACACTAAACCCTAAACCATAAACCCAAAATCATAGACCCTAAACCCTAAAGCATAACCACTGAACCCTAAGTCCTAAACCCTAAATCTTAAAGCCTAAACGCTAAAGACTAAACCCTAAACCACAATCACTAAAGCCTAAACTGTAAACTATAAATCCTAAACCCTAAACCATAAACCCTGAAACCCAACCATAAACCCTAAAGCCTAAAGCCTAAAGCCTAACCCCTGAACCCCAAATCATAAACCCTAAACCCTAAACCATACACCATAAACCCTATACCCAAAACCATAAACCCAAAACCATAATCCCTAAACCATAAACCATAAACCATAATCCCTAAAACCTAAACCATAAACCCTAAACTATAAACCCTAAACCATAAACCATAAACGATAAACCCTAAACCCTGAACCCTAAACCATTAACCTTAAAGCTTAAACCATAAAGCCTACCCCAAAGCATAAATGCTAAACCCTACCTTAAACCATAAACCCTCAACCCCAAATCATAAACCCTAAACGACAACCCCTAAACCATAAACCCTCAACCCCAAATCATAAACCCTAAACGACAACCCCTAAACCATAAACCCTCAACCCCAAATCATAAACCCTAAACGACAACCCCTAAACCATAAACCCTCAACCCCAAATCATAAACCCTAAACGACAACCCCTAAACCATAAACCCTCAACCCCAAATCATAAACCCTAAACGACAACCCCTAAACCATAAACCCTCAACCCCAAATCATAAACCCTAAACGACAACCCCTAAACCATAAACCCTCAACCCCAAATCATAAACCCTAAACGACAACCCCTAAACCATAAACCCTCAACCCCAAATCATAAACCCTAAACGACAACCCCTAAACCATAAACCCTCAACCCCAAATCATAAACCCTAAACGACAACCCCTAAACCATAAACCCTCAACCCCAAATCATAAACCCTAAACGACAACCCCTAAACCATAAACCCTCAACCCCAAATCATAAACCCTAAACGACAACCCCTAAACCATAAACCCTCAACCCCAAATCATAAACCCTAAACGACAACCCCTAAACCATAAACCCTCAACCCCAAATCATAAACCCTAAACGACAACCCCTAAACCATAAACCCTCAACCCCAAATCATAAACCCTAAACGACAACCCCTAAACCATAAACCCTCAACCCCAAATCATAAACCCTAAACGACAACCCCTAAACCATAAACCCTCAACCCCAAATCATAAACCCTAAACGACAACCCCTAAACCATAAACCCTCAACCCCAAATCATAAACCCTAAACGACAACCCCTAAACCATAAACCCTCAACCCCAAATCATAAACCCTAAACGACAACCCCTAAACCATAAACCCTCAACCCCAAATCATAAACCCTAAACGACAACCCCTAAACCATAAACCCTCAACCCCAAATCATAAACCCTAAACGACAACCCCTAAACCATAAACCCTCAACCCCAAATCATAAACCCTAAACGACAACCCCTAAACCATAAACCCTAAAGCCTAAACCCTAAACCCAAACCCTAAAGCCTACACCCTAAGGTCTAAACCCTAAACCACAAACACTAAAGCCTAAACTCTAAACAATAAACCCTTAACCTTAAACCATAAACCCTCAAACACAAACCATAAACCATACACCCTAAACCCTACACCGTAAACCCTAAACCACACACCCTAAAGCCTAAACCACAAACCATAAACCCTCACCCCCAAATCATAAACCCAAAACCCTAAATCCTACACGCTAAACCATAAACCACAAAGCATAAAGCCTAAACCCTAAACTATAAACCCTAAACCCTAAACCCTAAACCATAAACCCTCAACCCCAAAGCATAAACGCTAAACCCTAAACACTACACCCTAAACCCTAAAGCATAACCACTGAACCCTAAGTCCTAAACCCTAAATCTTAAAGCCTAAACCCTAAAGACTAAACCCTAAACCACAATCACTAAAGCCTAAACTGTAAATTATAAAACCTAAACCCTAAACCATAAACCCTGAAACCCAACCATAAACCATAAACCCTAAAGCCTAAAGCCTAACCCCTGAACCCCAAATCATAAACCCTAAACCCTAAACCATACACCATAAACCCTATACCCAAAACCATAAACCCAAAATAATAAACCCTTAACCCTAAACCATAAACCCTCAAACACAAACCATAAACCATACACCCTAAACCCTACACCGTAAACCCTAAACCACACACCCTAAAGCCTAAACCACAAACCATAAACCCTCACCCCCAAATCATAAACCCAAAACCCTAAATCCTACACGCTAAACCATAAACCACGAAGCATAAAGCCTAAACCCTAAACTATAAACCCTAAACCCTAAACCCTAAACCATAAACCCTCAACCCCAAAGCATAAATGCTAAACCCTAAACACTACACCCTAAACCCTAAAACACAAACCCTAAAGCCTAAACCCTAAACCATAAACCATAAACACTAAGACCTGCACCCTAAACCCTAAACGATAAACCCTACACCCTAAACCACAAACCCTAAAGCCTAGATCATAAACCATAAACCCTAAACCCTAAACCATAAACCCTAAACCTAAACCCTAAAACATAAACCCTCAAACCCAAACCATAAACCCTAAACCCTAAACCCTAAACCGTAAACCCTAAACCACACACCCTAAAGCCTAAATCCTAAACCATAAACCCCTCAACTCTAAACCATAAACCCTAAATCCTATACCATAAACCCCAAACCACAAACCATAAAGCCTAAACTATAATCCATAATCCATCAACCCCAAACCATAAACCCTAAACCCTAAACACTAAACTACAAACCCTAAAGCCTAAACCATAAACCACAAAACCTAAAGCATAAAGCCTCAACCCCAAGTCATAAACCCTATACCCTACACCCTAAACACTATATACCCTAAACCCTAAACCTAAAACCATCAAGCCTAAACCATAAACCATAAACCCTAAACCATAAACCATAAACCATAAACCATAAACCATAAACCCTAACCACTAAATCCTAAACTATAAACCATAAACCCTAAACACTAAACCCTAAACCATAAACCCTAATCTATAACCCTAAACTATAAACCACGAACCATAAAGCCTAAACCCTAAACTATAAACCATAAACCCTAAACCCTAAACAATAAACCATCAACCCCAAAGCATAAATGCTAAACCCTAAACCCTAAACCCTAAACCATAAACCCTAAACCCTAAACCATAAACCATAAATCCTAAATCCTACACCATAAACCCTAAACAACAAACACTAAACCGTAAACCATAAACCCTAAACCCTAAAGCCCAAACACTAAGCACTACACTTTAAAATTCTAAACCTTAAACCCTAAATCCCAAACACTAAAACCTAAACGCTAAACCCGAAAGCCCAAGCCCTAAACCACAAACATGCCTAATACCTAAACTATAACCGTAAACCTTAAACCATAAACCCTAAACCATAACCCTAAACCCTAAACCCTACCCCCGATACCCCAAACCACAAACCCTAAAGCCTAAACACTAAACCCTAAACCATGAACCCTAAAGGCTAAACCCTACACTCTAAACCCTAAACCACAAACTCTTGAGCCTAAAGCCTAAAGCCAAAACCCTGAACACTAAACCCTAAACCACAAACGCTAAAGGCCAAACACTAAACCCTAAACCATAAACCCTAAATCATAAACCCTAAACCCTAAAGCATAACCCCTAAACCCTAAGCCCTAAACCCTAAACCTTAAAGCCTAAAATCTAAAGTCTAAACCCTAAATCACAATCACTAAAGCCTAAACTCTAAACTATAAACCTTAAACCCTAAACCCTAAACCATAAACCCTTAAACCCAACCATAAACCCTAAACCCTAAACCATAAACCCTAATCCATGAACCCCAAATCATAAACCCTAAACCCTAAATCGTACACCCTAACCCCTATATCCTAAACCATAAACCCAAAACCATAAACCCTAAACCAAAAACCATAAACCATAAGCCCTAAAACCTAAACCATAAATCCTAAACTATAAACCCTAAAGCATAAACCATAAACTATAAACCCTAAACCCTAAACCCTAAATCATAAACCCTAAAGCCTAAACCATAAACCCTAAACACTAAACCATAAACCACAAACCCTAAAGCATAAATACTAAACATTAAACCCTAAACCCTAAAACCTAAACCCTAAACCCTAAACACTAAACCCTAAGGCCTAAACAATAAACCCCAAAACCCAAACACTAAAGCCTAAACCCTAAACTCTAAACCCTAAACCACAAACACTAAAGACTAAACTCTAAACTATAAAACTCTAAAACCTAAACCATAAACCCTCAAATACAAACCATAAACCCTAAACACTAAACCCTAAACCCTAAATCCCAAACACTAAACACTAAACCCTAAACCCTAAACCCTAAACCTTAAATCATAAAGCCTAAAACCTAAACCCTAAAACCCAAACCCTAAAGCCTACACCCTGAGGTCTAAACCCTAAACCATAAACACTAAAGCCTAAACTCTAAACTATAACCCTAAACCCTAAACCATAAACCCTCAAATACAAACCATAAACCCTAAACCCTAAACCCTAAACCCTACACTGTCAACCCTAAATCGCACACCCTAAACCCTAAACCCTAAACCCTAAACACTAAACCCTAAGGCCTAAACCATAAACCCCAAAACCCAAACCCTAAAGCATAAACCCTAAACTCTAAACCCTAAACCACAAACACTAAAGACTAAACTCTAAACTATAAAACTCTAAACCCTAAACCATAAACCCTCAAATACAAACCATAAACCCTAAACACTAAACCCTAAACCCTAAATCCCAAACACTAAACCCTAAACCCTAAACCCTAAACCTTAAATCATAAAGCCTAAAACCTAAACCCTAAAACCCAAACCCTAAAGCATACACCCTAAGGTCTAAACCCTAAACCATAAACACTAAAGCCTAAACTCTAAACTATAAACCCTAAACCCTAAACCATAAACCCTCAAATACAAACCATAAACCCTAAACCCTAAACCCTAAACCCTACACTATCAACCCTAAACCACACACCCTAAAGCCTAAACCACAAACCATAAACTCTCACCCCCAAATCATAAACCCAAAACCCTAAACCCTACACGCTAAACCATAAACCACGAAGCATAAAGCCTAAACCCTAAACTATATACCCCAAACCCTAAACCCTAAACAATAAACCCTCAACCCCAAAGCATAAATGCTAAACCCTAAACACTACACCCTAAACCCTAAAACACAAACCCTAAAGCCTAAACCATAAACCATAAAGCATCATCCCCAAATCATAAACCCAAAACCCTAAACCCAACACTATAAACCATAAACCTTAAATCCTAAACACTAAACCCCAAACCGTAAACCATAAACATTAAGCCGTACACCCTAAACCCTAAACCATAAACCCTACACCATAAACCACAAACCCTAAAGCCTAGACCATAAACCATAAACCCTCAACCCCAAACCATAAACCCTAAAACATAAACCCTCAAACACAAACCATAAACCGTAAACCCTAAACCCTACACCGTAAACCCTAAACCACACACCCTAAAGCCTAAATCCTAAACCATAAACCCCTCAACTCTAAACCATAAACCCTAAATTCTATACCCTAAACCCCAAACAACAAACCATAAAGCCTAAATTATAAACCATAATCCCTCAACCCCAAACCATAAACCCTAAACCCTAAACACTAAACCACAAACCCTAAAGCCTAAACCATAAACCACAAAACCTAAAGCATAAACCCTCAACCCCAAATGATAAACCCTAAACCCTATACCCTAAACAATATATATCCTAAACCCTAAACATAAAACCATCAAGCCTAAACCCTAAACCATAAACCCTAAACCCTAAACCATAAACCCTAAACCATAAACCATAAACCATAAACCATAAACCATAACCACTAAATCCTAAACTATAAACCCTAAACCCTAAATACTAAACCCTAAACCATAAACCCTAAACTATAAACCCTAAACTATTAACCACGAACCATAAAGCCTAAACCCTAAACTATAAACCATAAACCATAAACAATAAACCATAAACCATAAACCATAAACCATAAACCATAAATCCTACACCATAAATCCTAAACTACAAACACTAAACCGTAAACCATAAACCCTAAACCCTAAACCCTAAACACTAAGCACTACACTTTAAAATTCTAAACCTTAAACCCTAAATCCCAAACACTAAAGCCTAAACGCTAAACCCGAAAGCCCAAGCCCTAAACCACAAACACGCCTAATACCTAAACTATCAACCCTAAACCTTAAACCATAAACTCTAAACCATAACCCTAAACCCTAAACCCTACCCCCAAAACCCCAAAACCCAAAACCCTAAAGCCAAAACCATAAACCCTAAACCATTAACCCTAAAGGCTAAACCCTACACTCTAAACCCTAAACCATAAACCCTTGAGCCTAAAGCCTAAAGCCAAAACCAGAAACCACAAACCCTAAAGGCCAAACACAAAACCCTAAACCATAAACCCTAAATCATAGACCCTAAACCCTAAAGCATAACCCCTAAACCCTAAGCCCTAAACCCTAAACCTTAAAGCCTAAACTCTAAAGTCTAAACCCTAAATCACAATCACTAAAGCCTAAACCATAAACCCTAAAACCTAAACCATAAACCCTAAACCACAAACCCTAAAGCATAAACCATAATCCCAAAAGCCTTAACCCTAAACCACAAACACTAAAGCCTAAACCATAAACCCCTAACCCTTAACCCTAAACCATAAACCCCTAATCCCAAACCATAAACCCTAGACCCCAAACCCTAAACCATACACCAAAAACCCTCAACTCTAAACCGTACACCCTAAACAATAAACTCTCAACCCTAAACTATAAACCCTCAACCCCAAACCATAAATCATAAACCCTAAACCCTACACCCTAAACACTAAACCACAATCCCTAAAGCCTAAACCCGACACCGTAAACCCTCAACCCCAAATCATAAAACCTAACCCCTAAACCCTAAACCCTACACCATAAACCCTAAACCACAAATCCTAAACCATAAACCCTAAAGCCTAAATTCTAAAGCCTAAACCCTAAGCCACAAACTCTAAAGCCTAAATCCTAAACCACAACCCCTAAACCCAAAACACCAAACCCTAATTCCAAAACACTAAAACCTAAACCATAAATCCTAAAACTTAAACCATAAACCCTAAACCACAAACCCTAAAGCATAAACCCTAATCCCAAAAGCCTTAACCCTAAACCACAAATACTAAAGCCTAAACCATAAACCCCTAACCCTTAACCCTAAACCATAAACCCCTAACCCCTAACCCCAAACCATAAACCCTAGACCCCAAATCCTAAACCATACACCATAACCCTCAACTCTAAAGCGTACAGCCTAAACCCTAGTACCTAAACAATAAACTCTCAACCCTAAACTATAAACCCTAAACCCTAAATCCTAAGCCCTAAACCATAAACCACAAACCCTAAAGGCTAAACCCTAAACTATAAAGTCTCAACCCCAAACCATAAATCATAAACCCTAAACCCTTCACCCTAAACACTAAACCATAATCCCTAAAGCCTAAACCCTAAACCATAAGCCCTCAACCCCAAATCTTAAACCATAACCCCTAAACCCTACACCATAAACCCGAAACCACAAACCCTAAAGCATAAACCTTAAACTGTAAACTCTAAACCATAAATCCTCAACCATAAAGCATAAATCATAAACCCTAAACCCTACACCTTAAACACTAAACCACAATCCCTAAAGCATAAACCCTAAACCATAAACCCTCAAACCCAAATTAAAAACCCTAAACCCTAAACCCTAAACCCTAAACCCTAAACCATAAACCTTAAAGCTTACAGCCTAAACCACAAACCATAAACCCTACACCCTAAACCATAAACCCTAAACCATAAACCCTCAACCCCAAACCATAAACCCTAAATCCTAAATCCTAAACCCTACACCCAAAACCACAAACCCAAAACCACAAACCCTATAACCTAGACCCTAACCATAAACCCGCAACCCCAAATCATAAACCCTAAACCCTAAGCCCTAAATCCTAAACCACAAAGCCTAAAGCCTAAACCTAAACCATAAACCCTCAACCACAAACCATAAATCATAAATCCTAAACACTACACCCTAAACACTAAACCACAATCCCTAAAGCCTACACCCTAAACCATAAGCCCTCAACCCCAAATCATAAACCCTAACCCCTAAACCATACACCTTAAAGCATAAACCTTAAAGCATAAACCCTAAACTATGAACCCTAAACCATAAACCTTAAACCCTAAATCCCAAACCATAAATCATAAACCCTAAACCCTACACCCTAAACACTAAACCACAATACCTAAAGCCTAAACCTTAAACCATAAGTGATCAACCCCAAATTATAAACCCTAAACCCTAAACTATACACCATAAAACCTAAACCACAAACCCTAAAGCGTAAATCCTAAACTATAAACCCTAAACCATAAACCCTAAACCCCAACCCAGAAACCCTACACCCTAAACCACAGACTCTAAAGCCTAAACCCTAAACCATAAACCCTCAACCCAAACCATAAAAACTAAACCCTAAGCCCTACACCCTAAACCCTAAACCACAAACCAAAAGCCTAAACCCTAAACCATAAACCCTCAACCCCAAGCCATCAAAAACCCTAAACCCTAAGCCCTAAACCCTAAATCATAAACCATAAACCATAAACACTAAACCATAAAAACTCAACCCTAAATCCTAAACCACAAATCCTAAACCCAAGACCACAACCCTAAACCCTAACACATAAACCCTAAACATTAAACCCTAAACCATAAACCGTTAACCCCAAACCATCATAAACCCTAAACCTAAAACCATAAACCATAAACCCTAAACCATACACCATCAACCTTAAATCGTAAACCATTAACCCTAAACCCTATACCCCAAATCCTAAACCCTAAACCACAAACCCTAAACCATAAATCCTAAACCACAAACTCTAAAACATAAACCGTAAATCACAACTCCTAAACTCTAAACCACAAACCCTAAAGCACAAACACAAAACCCTGAACTCTAAACCCTAAAGGCTAAACCCTAAACACTAAAGCTTAAACACTAAACTGTAAACTATAAACCCGAAACCATAAACCCTCAACCCCAAACCATAAACCATAAACCCTAAACTCTAAATCCTAAATCACAAACCCTAAAGCATAAACTCTAAACCACAAACTTTAAAACCTAAACCCTAATCCATAAACCCTCAACCCCAAATCATAAACCCTAATCCCTAATCCCTACACCCTAAATCCTAAACCATAAACCCTAAACCATAAACCCTAAACCAAAAACCATAAACCATAAACCCTAAATCCTACACCCTAAACTATAAACCCTAAAACCTAAACCCTAATTCCTAAACCATAAACCCTAAACCCTAAACCCTACACCGTAAACCCCAAACCATAATCCCCAAACCATAAACCCAAAACCATAAATCCTAAACCATAAACCCTAAACCGCAAATCATAAACCCTAAACCCTACACTCTAAAATCTAAACCACAAACCTAAAGCATAAACCCTAAGCAATAAATCCTAAATCCCAAACCATCATAAACCCTAAACCCCAAACCCTAAACCATAAGCCACAAACCCTAAAGCATAAACCGTAAACCATAAACCATAAACCATCAACCATAAACCCTCAACCCTAAACACTAAACCCTAAACCCTAAACCATAAACCCTCAACCCCAAACAATCTTAAATCCTAAACACTAAACCATAAACACTAAACCACAAAATCTAAAGCCTAAAACCATAAACCATAAACCATAAACCATAAACCATAAACCATAAACCATAAACCCTAAACCATAAACCCTAAACCCTAAACCCTAAACCCTAAACCTTAAACCCTAAACCCTAAACCCCAAATCCTAAACCATAAACCACAAACCCCAAACCCTAAATCGTAAACCCTAAGGCCTAAGCCACAAACCCTAAACCCTAAACCTTGAACTACAAACTCTAAAGCCTAAACCCTAAATCACAACACCTAAACACTAAACCACAAACCCTAAAGCCCAAACACTAAACCTCAAACCCTAAACCCAAAAATTTAAACCCTAAAGATTAAAACCAAAACACTAAACTATAAACCATAAACCCTAAATTTTAATCCCTAAACCACAAACTCTAACACTACAAAAAAAGAAGGTTAAAATGGCATTTATATTATGGAGGTTGTGAAGAACCGCCATAATATTTAGATATTTCGGCACTTTTTTTATGCCATAATTTATTTTGGATTTGTGGCGGTTTTTATAATTACGGCGGTTTTAAACCACCATTATCACCTTAGTATAAAATAAGAACGATCAATCCCTAATTTCAGAAACCCTTACTCAATTGAATACCCTAACTATGCTGTGACGATGCTGTTCTCCTGGTTGGCCTCTACGATAATCTCTGATCCTCTGGCGTTCTCCGACGACCTTCTCTGGTGACATCTCCTCCGGCATCGATCTCTGTCGACGACATCTCCTACAGTGGCGATTTCCTCCGGTGTCGTCTCCTACAGCTTCCTCTCCTTGTCGTCCTCTGTGTCTTCTCCGCCAAAATCATCAACGGCTTCCTCTTAGACGATCTAGGTCAGCTTCCTTTCCTTCCTTTCCTCTCTTTTCCTTCCTTTTTGATGAGTCTCTCCTTTCCTTTCTTACTATTTAGATCCGCCGCTAGGGATTGCATTCCGTAGGAGAGGAATTCCTTTGTCAACTTCCAAGCCAAAACCGGTGTAGAGGTTCGTTTCTCCTCTTACTGTAACGTAATACATAATTTGAACGTTTTGTCTGATTTCAACTTTTAGGGTTCGGAAGAAACTTTTGAAAGTGACGAGCAATAATTTGATTGAGAAAATAGTTAAAGGAAAATAATGCTCCTAAACTGTAGATGGTTGTTGAATATCAAATGCTTTGAAGTGGTAAACATTGTGTCAATTTAATTGAGCTAATTTGATAATTATAATTATAAGTACCTGTTGTGTCAATTGCTAATTTGATAATTATAATTATAGTTTGATAGTCAGTCATTTGAGGATATTGTGATTTCAATTTCTTTTTCACATATGTGATGTTTCTACTGCATTTAATGATGTATTGTTACAGGTCATAAACATATTTATTTATCTTGTAGAAATTCATGAGATAAATTACATTCTTGATGCATATGTCTCTCTTGGAAGGTCTGATGCTTTAAATGGAAAAGTCACTGTAAGTTATTGTTCTTATTATGATTGTAGTTATGATTTTGTGTTGAGTTTTAAAATGCACAAGCTTCCTGATTATGATTAGCCAATGTACCTTACATTAATTGTTGATGCGCGAACTATAGATTGCATCATTTGGAAGACCGGCTGCCATGCAAAGGCTCGGCCTGTGCTTTCTGGTAATGCATTGAGATCTATTTAGTTATTATAATCGAACTTGACTTTTATGTCTTAAAGAAAACTGTAATTCTTTTTAATATATTTTTATATTAGCTAATTGTCTCTCTCTTTTTGGACAGCAGTGTATGAAAAGCTTTTCACTTTTGAGGGTGAAATTGGTGGTGGTAGGTTATTTCTTTCTTTGGTCTTGCCAAATCTACTTTATATAATTAGATACAATTTTAGTGGTACTCTAATTTTCCTTTGTTACTCACTAGTTATCATTATCTCCATAAAATCTAAATATCCTTTCCTAGAATACTATTTTATTTATTAATCCTCTAATACCTTTTTCCGTCACACTCACTTCCAACCATCTCTATTTCCATGATCTGAGAGAAATAATTGATTTTTCAGTCTCAATGGAAGGACTTAAGAACTGATCTAATGCGTGACCAACTACCATGATTATTTATCTCATTTTGGATGCTATATATGAACTGTAATTTGTAGTTTTTTTTTGGCTTTGTAGTTTCTTTTTTGGCTTTCTTTTTTGTAGTTTCCTTTTTGGTTTTCTTGAATCTATCCAGAGAATTTAAGGGCCTTAGCAAAATATTCTGAATTTTTACAGCAACAGGATAGCTTATCTTTTGGAGAAGGTAATTAAATTTTCACTTTGCACATTGCTAGATGACAATACCAAGCAGAAGCATTCAACAAAAGCAATAATATGTCTGCACCTCTTTCTCTCTCGGCAGATTTGAATTTAAACCAGTCATTACCTTATGTTAGAAATATATAGAACTATTCATAATTTCTACTTATAAGTTTAAATTATAAAAGAAGATGATTTATGAAATCTTCAGTTATTATTACCTTATGTTAGAAATGTATTGAAAGGATTTGAGGGGATTCTTGTCTTCCTCAAAGAACACTGCACTGTATGGAATTTCTTCTATTTAGCTTTTCTTTTAAATTTTGTTTTAAAATAGTCAATGTCATTATTTTTAAAAAACTATCTTAAGAGGTAATATTTATGGAAACAATAAATGAATTTGAAGCTTGGTTCATTTTTTTTCTTTTTAAGTGTCGGTAACCTTTTACAAACAGGTTATTTTCATCTTGTATTGACTGTTGTATTGTGATATTTGAAGATAAGGTTGATAAGCAAAGAGCTTTGCTACCCAGCAAAAAGTAATTTAATATTAAATTTGATGAATGGATGTAATGCAATATTATTCGTTGGATGTAAATGATGCCATACTGCCACTTCATTAGATTTTTCGTACTATTATTTTGCTTTTTATAATAAGAAGCATCTTTTTATAAGAAAGAGTAATTCAAACTTCTGGTATGAACCAAAAGAATAAGTGTTTCTATGAGATAATAATCCTGTTTTGTGGTTTCCTCATTTCCTGTAGTATAGGTTCAGATGTGGTATTGATTTAGTAATTTGTCTTTGAATATATCTCATCTGCAGATGAATTCTGGTCTAGTACTAATAGTAGTGAGTGAACCATTTTCTTGCAGCTAATTTATCAACGAAGGGCTATTCAGATCTCCTTGCAGAGCATCCTTCGGGGGTTTATTTTGTTTGGGCTGGATTATCATCCAGAGGTGTTTTTAAAATGGTCATGAGCATTGGTTGGAATCCATATTTCGACAACAAAGAAAAGACTATAGTAAGTGTTTTGATCATTCATCTGTAGTAAAAGAATTATTTGCCTCATAAGTTTCTTGATGATACCTTTCTATCAACACAGGGGCCTTGGATACTTCACAAGTTTGATGAGGATTTCTATGGAGAAGAACTTCGGCTCATTATAGTTGGTTACATTCGTCCTGAGGTATTAGCTGAATGAGTATTTCTTGTGTTACTTGTGTTGCATATACTTTTTAAGCTTCACTAAAACCTGGCATTGTGTGCATATATAGGCCAATTTTCCATCCCTTGAAAGCTTAATATCTAAGAATCATAAAGACGATGAAATTGCTGAGAAGGCTCTTGAACTTCCCTTGTGCTGGGATGATGATCATGCTTTTATCGAATTAACACTATAATTGAGAATGCGTTATTAATGAATTTTCCCAAAAGAATATCTTAAGTGGCGTTTTCTTCTTTCTTGATATCACTTAAGCAAAGTTTTAATCTTGTGTCATTAAATCATGTATGTTTATGTAGGGGCTTGCTCAAGATGAAGTCATTATTGAAGTAATTAATACACTTGTCCAGACACTTTTTGGAACCCACTTGCCGATAATGATTGGAGGTTCATATGCATTCATGGTCCCCATCATGTCCATCATTCATGATCCATCTCTGGCAATGATACAAGACCCTGAATTGGTTAGTGTTATTTTCTTTAAGAATTCTATTTTGTTATCTGCTCTCAACTTTGTCATAGTTAATGTTCTTAACAGAACCAAAACTTAGTTAGTTGATTGATAGGCAAACTTCCAAGTAATTGCTTTTCCATTTTTTTGTAGAGATTTCTTAGCGCAATGAGAGCAGTCCAAGGTGCATTAATAGTAGCATCAAGCATACAAAAGTAGGCATATAATTGGTTTTAGACTATTTGACAGAGGGTTCCTTGTGGTACATATAACACCAGTCCCACTTATTGCATTATTAATAGTGAAATTCACAATTATTTTCTCATCACTAATATGGTTTAGTATACTATTATGAATTTGATAATGTATACACAAGATAGTAAATTTCTTAATAGTGAAATTCACAATTTAATGAATATCTATATCAATGTTAATACTTTGCAGTGAAATAAAAGAGTCTTTTGGAATTTCATAAATCAAATACCCCGTTGGATAATTGTGATTAGACTTCATAAAATGTTCACGGTGATTATATTAGGCAAAGTTTGATTTAATTTTCCTTTCTCTTTTGTTAATTTTATCTTGGATACGTTTAAATTTTAATGAGAACTAGAAAATAAATAGTATTATTGTTTGCACAATTTTTTTAGTATAACTAGTGCAGCGATCTCTTTATCTTCCTCTTTCAATTAAACACAAGTACAAAGTCTCTTTATGTTCCTCTTTCAATTAAACACAATTAAAATATCAGTAAATGTTTTAATTCTCCTGGTGATATGCTCCCCAGGTTGGTGAATTAATTCTCCCGAATTTTTTCTTTTTACTGCTAGATTCTCCTGTAAGCAGAATAGCAGATCCACTGTGTTTGATATCTTTCTGATTAGGATAATGTTTTGGTACCGGTAGCATGTTGTAAACCAAAATATGTGATGCATGTAACTTAAGCTTTCTTTTCATTTCAAGCTATTCGGTCTCTGTTTATGATCTAGTTAGAGACAATTTCTTCAAGAAATCAATTATGGGATTTGTTGCATTTTTTTACTATAAAGATTTTGACACCTGACATATGTTAATATTCTAGGCAGAGAAAGGTGAATAGGATGATGAAATTAAGGATCTTTTCAAGGTAGGTAAGAAAAAGATGAAGAATGAGAGAAGTCCTGCAGAAATAGCTTTATTAGTTGAGAACGTCATGGCTGAGCTTGAAGTCACAGCTGAAGATGATGCTGAACTTAATAGACAGGGGAAGCCTGCCATTAATAAACTCAAGAAGTTAGTCTTGGGAAGGTTGTGCTTCAATTCATCCTGTGGCTAGATGCTCTATTTTTTAGAATTTAAAATAACAGTCTTTTCTCCCCTCATTCCCCTCCCTCTTTCCTTCTCTTCCCTAGGGCAAAAGAAAAAACAGAAGAGAGCATCAATATGTAGCTTGTTATTCGAAGTCATAACATAAGTGTGATCTATATTGTCTTGACAGGTGATCATGTTCTTATCGAAGTCTGACGAAGAAATCAATGTAAATAGAAAACTAGCTAAGGAATTGGTTGACAAATGGGTAAGTAATCTGTGAAACTTTTGCTTCAGCATGTATCATTTATCTTTCCTTAAAAATTGTACTGATTCTTGAAGACATTATAATGGTATGCATTTTCTTTTTTTTACAAGCTATCCATTTTCATCCAGGAGTAGTTTTTTTTTGGGGGACAGATACTTAAAAAAGCACAACATTTTTGCTTTGTAATTGTAGAGCCGACCCATAATTAATAAGAGTACACGGTTTGAGGACATGAGAAATGCTGAGGATGACAGGATTCCTTTCAGGAGGCCAACTGTTAAAAAGTGCTCAACCATTCTGATTTAAATTGCTTGTCTGAGCAATATTTGTTTTATGTATTGCAATATGCTGAATTTCTATAATGCTAAATTTGTACAGGCCGGCAAATAAAGCAGCAGGGATGGAATCCAGAGATGGTGATCTTGATTTGGAATTTTCACAGTAAGTCTTGGGAATTAAGATATTACTGGTGGAGCAATGTGAACTAAGTTGTCACTGATTTGTGTTATAGATGCTAATTGTTCTGAATGTATAATGCAGGCCTAGGTCTGGACAGTCTTCTTCAAGGCAACATGCATCAAGGCCAGAAGCAACACCTTTGGATTTTGAGATCCGTCCCCAGTCTAAAATTGATGCAGAAGAAGTTAGAGCGTGAGCAAAAGCTACTACACAAGATCAGCAGATAATGAAGGTTTAAATACAACACTTATTAGATGAAGGTTTAAATACAGCAGATAATGAAGGTTTAAATACAGCATTTATTAGATGGTTTAAATACATTATTAGATATTAATATAGTTTAGGAAACTGTATGGTAGATTTGACTGATTAGTGTTTATTGCAATGCTTGTATTTTGGTAAGTTTAGTAAGACAAGATTTTGTATAGGAGTTATTACTTTTGATTTTCAATAATAAAAAATCATATATTATATTAATATTTTGTTTACGAGTTATATAATATTTCATTTATGGATTATGATTTTTTGCTATTGTGACATTTTAATCACAAAATTATTTATTTAACGAGATAAAAATGACGGTAAAAATTATTTTTTTAAACGATAAAAAATGTCACTTTCAGGGTAAAACGGCGGTTAAAAAATATCATTTTAACCAACCAAAACGCCACTCTGTAAGGGTAATAATGGCGGTTCAAACTGCCGTTTTAACCTATTAAAAAACTGCCATTTTAACCCTGGAAATAACAGTGGTTTGAACCGCCATTTCAACCAACCAAAATGTCACTCTATCAGGGTAATAATGGTGGTTCAAACCGCCGTTTTAACCTATTTAAAAATCGCTATTTTAACCCTGGAAATAACGGTGTTTTGAACCGCCGTGTTAACCTATTCAAAAAACCGCCGTAATAACCAGAATAGCGCCAAGAATTACGTCGATTTACCAAACCGCCATTATTGGTAATAATGGCGGTTAAAACTGCCGTAATTCCCATAAAAAATCGCCGTTTTTACCAGAATTTTTTGTAGTGTAAAACCTAAATTATAAATCATAACCCATAAACCTTAAACAACAAACCCTAAAGCCCAAACACTAAACCCTAAACCATAAACCCTAAAACCTAAACCCTAAACCCTAAATGCCAAACCCTAAATCCTAAACCCTAAAGCCTTAACATTAAACCACAAACACTAAAGCCTAAAAACTAAACTATAAACCATAAATGCTAAACCATAAACCCTTAACTCCAAACCATAAACTCTAAACCCTAAACCCTAAACAATAAACCCTACAACCTAAATCCTAAACCATAAACCCTAAACCCTAAAACATAAACCCTAAACCCTACACCCTAACCACAAATCCTAAACCTTAGACCCTAAACCATAAACCCTCAACCCCAAACCATAAGCCCTAAACCCTAAACACTAAGCACTAAACCCTAAACCACAAACCCTAAACCATAAACCCTAAACTATAAACCCTATATCCCAAACCATAAATCATAAACCCTAAACCCTACACCCTAAACACTAAACCACAATCCCTAAAGCCTAAAGCCTAAACCAAAAGTCCTTAACCCGAAATCATAAACCATAACCCCTAGACCCTACACCCTAAACCCTAAACCACAAATCCTAAAGCATAAACCCTAAACTGTAAACCCTAAACGCTAAACCATACACCCTAAACACTAAACCACAATCCCTAAAGCCTAACCCCTAAACCATAAGCCCTCAACCC
The DNA here is from genome assembly GCF_000816755.2 of Arachis ipaensis. Taxonomy (NCBI): domain Eukaryota; kingdom Viridiplantae; phylum Streptophyta; class Magnoliopsida; order Fabales; family Fabaceae; genus Arachis; species Arachis ipaensis. Next base: position 64,070,767 of record NC_029793.2, read on the forward strand.
CAAACCATAAACCCTAAATCCTAAACCCTACACCCTAAACCACAAACCCTAAAGCGTAAACCCAAAACTATAAACCCTATACCCGAAACCATAAACCCTAAAGCCTAAACCATAAACCAGAAACCCTAAACCCTATACCATAAATCCTAAACCCTAAACCATAAACCCTTAACCCCAAAACATAAACCCTAAACCCTAAATCCTACACCCTAAACCACAAACCCTAAATGCTAGACCCTAACCATAAACCCGTAACCCCAAACCATAAACCCTAAACCCTAAACCCTAAGCCCTAACCCTTAAACCACAAACCCTAAACCCTAAACGATAAACACTCAACCACAACCATAACTCATAATTACTAAACCCTACACCCTAAACACTAAACCACAATCCCTAAAGCATAAACCTTAAACCATAAGCCCTCAACCCCAAATCATAAACCATAACACCTAAACCATACAACATAAACCCTAAACCAGAAACCCTAAAATATAAACCCTAAACCCTAAACCATAAACCCTCCACCCCAAACCATAAATAATAAATCCTACACTCTAAACACTAAACCACACTCCCTAAAGCCTGAACCCTAAACCATAAGCCCTCAACCCCAAATTATAAACCCTAAACCCTAAACCTTACACCGTAAAACCTAAACCACAAACTCTAAAGCATAAACCATAAACTATAAACCCTAAACCATAAACCTTCAACCCCAACCCATAAACTCTAAACCCTAAATCCTACACCCTAAACTACAAACGCTAAAGCCTAAACCCTAAACCCTAAACCATCAACCCAAACCATAAACACTAAACCCTAAACCCTACACCCTCAAGCCTAAACCACAAACCTAAAGCATAAACCTTAAATCATAAACCTTCAACCCCAAACTATCATAAACCCTAAATCCTAAACCACAAACCCTAAAGACTAAACCCTAAACCATAAACCATATACTGTAAACCATAAACCCTAAACCCTCAACCCTAAACCCTAAACCCTAAACTCCAAATCCTAAACCCTAGACCACAACCCCAAACCCTAAACCATAAATCCTCAACCTTAAACCATAATCCCAAAACCCTAACCCCCAAATCCTAAACCATAAACTACACACCCCAAACCTAAACCATAAACCCTAAGGCCTAAACCACAAGCCTTAAAGCCTAAACCACGAACTTTAAACCTAAACCCTAAATCAAAACAACTAAACGCTAAGCCACAAACCCTAAAGCACAAAGGCTAAACCCTAATCCCCAACTCCTAAACCCTAAACCCAAAACCATAAGCCCTCAACCCCAAATCATAAACCCTAACCCCTAAACCATACACCCTAAACCCTAAACCATAAACCCTAAAGCATAAACCATAAACTATAAACCCTAAACCCTAAACCCTAAACCATTAATCCTCAACCCCAAAGCATAAATCATAAACCCTAAATCCTACACCCTAAACACTAAACCATAATCCCTAAAGCCTAAACCCTAAACCATAAGCCTTCAACCCCAAATTAAAAACCCTAAACCCTAAACAATACACCCTAAACCCTAAACCACAAACCCTAAAGCATAAACCGAAAACTATAAACCCCACACACTAAACCATAAACCCTAAAGCCTAAAGCCTAAACCATAACCCCTAAACCCTAAACCATAAACTCTCAACCCAAAACCATAAACACTAAACACTAAACCCTACACCCTAAACCACAAACCCTAAACCCTAGAGCATAACGATAAACCCGCGACCCGAAACCATAAATCATAAACCCTAAACACTAAGCCCTAAAGCCTAAACCATAAACCCTAAAGCCTAAACCGTAAACCCTAAACCCTCAACCACAAGCAATAAATCATTAATCCTAAACACTATACCCTAAACACTAAACCACAATCCCTAAAGCCTAAACCCTAAACTGTAAGCCCTCAACCACAAAATCATAAACCTAAACCCTAAACCATACACCCTAAACACTAAACCAAAAACTCTAAAGCATAAACCCTAAACTATAAATCCTAAACCATAAACCATAAACCCTCAAACCCAAACCATAAATCGTAATCCCTAAACTACAAACCCTAAACCATAAGTCCTCAAGCCGAAATTATAAACCCTAAACTAAACACCATACATCGTAAAACCTAAACCACAAACCCTAAAGCATAAACCTTAAACTATAAACACTAAACCATAAACTCTCAACCCGAACCCATAAACATAAACCATAAACCACAAATTCTAAAGCCTAAACACTAAACCATAAACCCTAAGCCCATACCATAAACACTAAGCCCTAAACCCTACACCCTAAACCCTAAACCACAAACCTAACGTCTAAACCCTAAACCATAAACCCTCAACCCCAAACCATCATAAACCTTAAACCATAAACCACAAATCCTAAACCCTAAACCACAAACCCTAAACCCTAAACCATAAACCATAAACCATAAACCATAACCATAATCCATAAACCTGCAACCCTAAACCCTAAACCCCAAATCCTAAACCCTAGACCACAACCCCAAACCCTAAACCATAAACCCTAAACCACAAACCCTAAGCCCTAAACCATAAACCATCAACCCCAAACCATCGTAAACCCTAAACGCTAAACCCTAAACCTTAAACCCTAAATGACAAACCCTAAAGCCTAAACCCTAAACCATAAACCATAAACCTTAAACCATACACCATCTACCGTAAACCCTAAACCATAAACCCTCAACGCCAAATCCTAATCCCTAAACCACAAACCCTAAACCCTAAACCATAAATCCTAAACGACAAACTCTAAAACATAAACCCTAAATCACAACCCATAAGCCCTAAACCACAAACCCTAAAGCCTAAACACTAAACTATAAACCATAAACCCTAAACCATAAACCCTCAAACGCAAACTATAAACCATAGACGCTAAACCCTAAACCACAAACTCTAAAGCCTAAACTCTAAACCACAAACCCTAAAGCCTACACCTTAAACATAAACCCTCAACCCCAAATCATAAACCCTAAACCATAACCCTACACCCTAAACCCTAAACCATAAACCCTAAACCATAAACCCTAAACCCTAAACCCTACAGCATAAACCCTAAATCCTAAACCATATACCCTCAACCCCAACCCATAAACCCTACACCCTAAACCACAAACTCTAAATCCTAAACCCTAAACCATAAACCCTCAACCCAAACCATAAAAACTATACCCTAAGCCCTACACCCTAAAGCCTAAACAACAAACCTAAAGCATAAACCCTAAACCAAAAACCCTCAACTGCAAACCATCATAAACCCTAAACCCTAAAATAAAAACCCTAAACCCTAAACCCTAAACCATAAACCATAATAATAAACCATAAACCCTAAACCATAAACCCTCAACCCCATACCCTAAACCCCAAACCCTAGACCACAACCCTAAAGCCTTAACCATAAACCCTAACGCCTAAACCCTAAACCATAAACCCTCAACCCCAAACCATCATAAACCCTAAACCCTAAACCCTAAACCACAAACCCTAAAGCCTAAACCCTAAACCATAAACTATGAACCCTAAACCATAACCATAAACCCTAAACCATAAACCATAAACCATAAACCATAAACCCTAAACCCCAAATCATAAATCCTAAATCACAAACCCTAAACCCAAAACCTAAACCCTAAATCCCAAACTTTAAAACATAAGCCCTAAATCACAACCCCTAAACCCCAAACCACAAACCCTAAAGCGTAAACACAAAACCATAAACCCTAAACCCTAAAGCCTAAACCCTAAACACTAAAGCCTAAACACTAAATTATAAACCATAAACCCTAAACCATAAACCATCAACCCCAAACCATAAACCCTAAACCCTAAACTACAAATCCTAAAGCCTAAACACTAAACCACAAACCCTTAAACCCTAAACCATAAGCCTTCAACCCCAAATAATAAATCCTAAACCCTAAACTCTAAACCATCATAAACCCTAAACCCTAAACCATAAACCATAAACCCTAAATCACAAAGCCTAAAGTATAAACCTAAACCATAAACCCTAAACCATAAACCCTCAATCCTAAACCCTAAACCCTAAACCATAAATCATAAACCCTAGACCATAACCCCAAACCCAAACCCCATAAACCCTAAACCCTAAACCCTAAACCCTAAAACAAAAACCCTAAACCATAAACCATAAACCATAAATCATAAACCCTAAACTAAACACCCTCAACCCCAAACCCTAAACCCCAAATCCTAAACCCTAGACCACAACCCTAAACCCTTAACCATAAACCCTAAAGCCTAAACCCTAAACCATAAACCCTCAATTCCAAACCATCATAAACCCTAAACCCTAAACCCTAAACCATATACCTTACACCACAAACCCTAAAGCCTAAACCCTAAACCCTAAACCATAAATAATGAACCCTAAACCATAAACCATAAACCCTAAACCATAAACCCTAAATCCCAAATACTAAATCCTAAACCACAAACACTAAACCCTAAACCATAAACCCTAAACCCCAAACTCTAAAACATAAACCCCAAATCATAAACCCTAAATCCTAAACCCTACACCCTAAACCACAAACCCTAAATGCTAGACCCTAACCATAAACCCGCAACCCCAAACCATAAACCAAAAACCCTAAAACCTAAGCCCTAAACCCTAAACCACAAATCCTAAAGCCAAAACCCTAAACCATAAACCCTCAACCACAAACCATGACTCATAAATCCTAAATCCTACACCCTAAACACTAAACCACAATCCCTAAAGCATAAACCCTAAACCATAAGCCCTCAACCCCAAATCATAAACCCTAACCCCTAAACCATACACCCTAAATCCTAAACCACAAACCATAAACACTAAACCCTAAACCATAAACCCTCAACCCCAACCCACAAACCCTAAATCCTAAACCCTACACCTTAAACCACAAACCCTAAAGCCTAAATCCTAAACCATAAACCCTCAACCTAAACCATAAACAGTAAACCCTAAACCCTACACCCTAAACGCTAAACCACAAACCTAAAGCCTAAACCTTAAACCATAAACCCTCAACCCCAAACCATCATAAACCATAAACCCTAAACCCTACACTACAACATTTTTGGCCTAAGGTAACCCTTTTTCGAAGAAATATTTAACAAATATTGTCTTAGATAGAAAAAGACAACATTTTTAACGAGTTGCCTTTGTGTAAGGCAAAGATAACAAAATTTTTGGCCACCCACCAAAATAGTTGTCTTTGATATCTAAAATAACACTTAAAAATTGTTGCATTATACAAAATTTAAGACAACATTTTTAGATAAAAATACAATATTTTTTAAGAGTTATAAAAAAAATTAGATAAATAAAATTTATAAAAAGTTACCTAAAATTATTCATAACTAAAAATTTTAGAGAAAAACTTTTAATTATATTCCCACCAATTATTTTTCCAATCAAATAACTTAGGGAAAAAAAGGTAAGGAAGAAATGTGCTTCAGTTCATCACTACCATAAGCTAGCCCTACCCTTCAAAAGCAATCCCAAACGTCAACACACCCTCCACGATCGCAACTCTCCTCCATGTACGACAGCAGTGCTCTCCTCCATGGGCAACGACGCGGTGCTCCCTTCCACGAGCGACGCAGTGCTCTCCTCCATGGGTGTCGGCGCGGTCATCTTCTTTACGGCGACGACATGGTACGCTCCTCATTTTGTGCCAAACCACCACCGTCGAGAAACCCCTCTCTCTTCTCTTCCCCTTCTTCCTCTTCTTCCTCTGTCCTGCCTCCTCCTCTTCGCGAGCTCTGACAACGCTACACGCAGCTGTAACCCCCCTCATCCTCCTCTGTGTATTGGTAAGAAATGTCTAAACTTTACTATAGGAATAGAATTTCTGAATGCATTGATTCTGAATTTTAGTATGAAAATGCAATTTCTGAATGCTTTAATTCTGAATTTTAGTATGGAAATATTCTGAATTTTACTATGGGAATGGAATTTTTGAATGTATTGATTCTGAATTTTTGGGGCTTTTTGATAGTTCTGATTTTGGGGGTTTTATTTCCCTTGTTTGCTTTGTAACAATTTCTCTGATGTCTTTGATGAAGAGTAGTTCATTAATTCTTTAGCTAATGATGTAAAATGATTAACAAGCTACTTAAAACACTATTTCATGCCACCAACATGGTGATCCAGTTCAAAAGCTGTTCTGGTATGGAAATACTATTGGTAAAGTCATAACATTCAGAGAAATTGATGCTAGAATTTAGGTACCTAAGTTAAATAACGTGACTAGTAATTATATGATGATGTATGTGAGAATAGTATTAGGCACCTCATAGATCATATATTCATATGGTTGAATTATCATGTATCAATATATGGTAATAAGCATCTTCATTTTTTTAGGTAGTGGCTTTTCTTTTCTTTTCTTTTTTCTTCTTTCATTTATTCTGTGTGATATCTTTAAGCTTTTTCAGTAGGATTCAAGTTAAAGGGAAAAGAACAAGAAAGAAGGAACAAAAAGAGCAGTTTGTGACACTATTAAAATTTTAATTTTCAAGGTGTCTATTTTTTTCTTTAGTTTTCTTCTGAATGCTATTTGATGTCGTATATATCATACACTATTGAAATTTTAGTTTTCAATGTGTCTCTTTTTTCTCTTTAGTTTTCTTCTGAGTGCTATTTGATGTCATATATATCATTATTATTGTCTTGTTAGGAGATGCTGATGTAATATGTGGTGGAGCTTGGGAATTCTGGCCGCTAGAGCTTAGGGTTTGCCTCAATTTCGACTGCGAGTGTTTTTATGGGGTGTTAAACCTTCTGAGGTATTCTAGTGTTTTTGTTGTAGTATCTTTCAAAATACAATTCTCATGGTTATTTACATAAAAAGAAAATATTATTTTCATTCTTATATTTTAGTGTTGAAGTTCAAATTTGAGTTAAATTATTATTGTTCTTTCTACATGGTTCCAAAGCTGTCTCAATTCCCTCTTCCAACTCATGATGTTATTATTAGGGGTGTTATTCTTTTAGAATTCGATGTATGCGCAAGTTTTACATAGGACTTATGTAATTTTGTTTTGAATGGTAAGCTAATTTTTTAGATGAGTTTATTAGTCATGGCATGGTGATTAATTGGCATGTTCATTGATTTCAACTAACCATAGGGTTGTTGCTAGTTATTTACTATTAAATTTTTTAGATTTAGAAAATCTATTTTATAATTTGAATGCTAAATGGATGATTAAGTCTCATTTTTTCTATTTTTAATTTAAAAAAGTATTGCAAAATCTCGAATTATAATATATTAAAGCCCTTAAAAAAATTTATTTACTTGCATATAAATACAATTGCACATGATGAAGGTCACCATATTACAATAGAAAAAAATAACTTATATTGGAAGATGCTACTTCTGACCTTTCTCTGGTATATTTTAATTTTTTATTCATCCTGTTATTGCCTTTATGTTTTATGATATTTGGTTGTTGATGAATGTTATTACCCTATTCAGATTGAGAATGATGAAAGTCGTGATGTTCATTTGGTCCTTATATTGTGTTACATTTACACTATATCATTGTTTTCTTTAGTATTGAATATGGTTTTGTTCTTTGATTGGTATTTTATATGATACGAAGATGTTTAGCTTAATAGGTTACTTGTTGTTTGGTCACTGGTGAGTATGGTTGAAATGCAAACATGTGGAGAGGATTATGAAGGCTCAGGCCTTGAGAGATAACGGTATGACTGGCTACATATCTAGTAAGAAGACTATGGAGATCAACCTTGACATACATAGGCATTATGGATAGTACGAAGACTATGGAGATCAACTCTGACATACATCGGCATTATGGAAGAACTGGCGAAGAGAACGAAAGCTGATGAAATTAGGCATTTATTTGTTTTTTTTTTGTTTAGTTATTATATGTATTTTTATTTGAATTGGGAACTGTAAGTATATGTATTTAAAATTTATTTAGTTGGATTTGAAACAACGTTTTGATTTAAAATATATGCAATATATTAGTTTATTAGCTTATCTTTTCTTTCTATTTATTTAATTTAGTTTAAATAATTAAATTTTATTACAGTATGTTGTATATCTTTTTAAAAAACTTAGATAAATGTTGCTTTAGATATCTGAAAAGGCAATACCAAAAAATTTAGATAAGCGTTGCTTTAGGTCTATGAAAAAAGTAACTTAAAAAAAATTTGAACAAGTGTTGCTTTAGGTATATCAAAAGGCAACTTAAAACAAATCTTGACAAGTGTTGCTTTATGTATTAGAAAATACAACTCGTAAAAAGTGTTGCCAGAAAGTCTTATCTAAAGCGTTATGTTTGGGTCCTCTAAGGCAACCCTTTTATGGAGTTGCTTTTTTTGTAGAAAAGGCAACGTTTTTTGAAGGTTGCCATAAAAAGGGTTCCCTTTGATACAAAAAAGCGTTGCCTTTGACCAAAGGTAACGGCCATATAGACAACCCCCCAAAAAGAGTTCCGTTTTGTTGGAAAGTTTTGCCTTTGATAAAAGGTAACACTTTTCCTTATTATAGGCAACGTTTTTAAAGGGTTATCTCAGTCCGAATTTGTTGTAGTGCTAAACCCTAAACCACAAACCCTAAAGCCTAAATCATAAACCATAAACTATAAACCATAAACAATAAACCATAAACCATAAACCATAAATCCTAAACCCTAAACCATAAACCCTAAACCCCAAATCCTAAACCCTAGACCACAACCCCAAATCCTAAACCATAAACCCTCAACCTTAACCTATAAAACCAAAAACCCTAAACCCCAAATCCTAAACCCTAAACCACAAACTCTAAAGCCTAAACACTAAATCACACCCCCTAAACCCAAAACCGCAAACCCTAAAGCCCAAACACTAAACCCTAAACTATAAACCTTAAAAGCTAGACCCTAAACCCTAAACCCCATACCCTAAAGCCTAAACACTAAACCCTAGCCTTAACCCTAAACTACAAACACTAAAGCCTAAACACTAAACTATAAACCATAAAAGCTAAACCATAAACCCTTTACCCCAAACCATAAACCCTAAACCATAAATCCTAAACCCTACACCATAAACCCTAAACCCTAAACCATCAAGTCTAAGCACTACACCCTAAACTACAAAGACTAAACCCTAGGCCCTAAACAATAAACCCTCAACCCCAAAGCATAAACCATAAACCCTAAACTATAAGCCCTAAACCCTAAACCACAAACCCTAAAACCTAAACACTAAACTATAAGGCGTCAATCCCAAACCATAAATCATAAACCCTAAACCCTACACCCTAACAACTAAACCATAAACCTTAAAGCCGAAACCCTAAACCATAAGTCCTCAACCCCAAATCATAAACCTAAATACCTAAACCCTACACCCTAGACCCTAAACCACAAACCCTAAAGCATAAACCCCAAACTATAAACCCTAACCTCTACACCATAAATTCTCAACGCCAAAGCATAAATCATAAACCCTAAACCATACACCCTAAACACTAAACCACAATCCCTAAAACCTTAAACCCTATACCATAAGCCCTCAACCCCAAATCATAAACCCTACACCCTAAACCCAAAACCACAAACCCTAAAGTATAAACCCTAAACTATAAACCATATACCCTAAATCATAAACCCTAAAGCCTAAACCATAAACCCTAAACCCTAAACCCTAAACCATAAACCATAAACCCTAAACCCTAAACCACTAACCCTAAACCATAAACACTCAACCCCAATCATAAACCCTAAACCCTAAACCCTACACCCTAAACCACAAACCATAAACGCTAGACCCTAACACTAAGCCCTAAACCCTAAACCACAAACCCTAAGGCCTAAACCCTAAACCATAAACCCTCAGCAAGAAACCATAATTCACAAATCCTAAGCCCTACACCCTAAACCCTAAACCCTAAACCCTAAACCCCAAATCCTAAACCCTAGCCTACAACCACAAACCCTAAATCGTAAACCCTAAACCAAAACCTTAAAGCCTACAACATAAAACCCATAACATAAACCCTCAATCCCAAACCATCATAAACCCTAATCCCTAAACCCTAAACCCTAAACATAAACCCTAAATCACAACCCCTAAACCCCAAACCACAAACCCTAAAGCGCAAACACAAAATCATAAACCCTAAACCCTAAAGCCTAAACCCTAAACACTTAAGCCCAAACACTAAACTATAAACCATAAACCCTAAACCATAAACCATCAACCCCAAACCATAAACCCTAAACCTTAAACTACAAATCCTAAAGCCTAAACACTAAACCACAAACCCTAAACCCTAAACCATAAGCCTTCAACCCCAAATCATAAATCCTAAACCCTATACCAAAAATCATAAACCCTAATTCCTAAACCATAAACCCTCAACCCCAAACCATAAACATTAAACACTAAACTTTATACCGTAAATCACAAACCCTAAACCATAAACCATCTACCTCAAACCATAAACACTAAACCCTAAACCCTAAACCACAAACCTTAAAGCATAAACCCTAAACAACAAATTCTAAACCCTAAATCCCAAACCATAAACCCTTAACCCTAAATCATAAACCCTAAACCCTACACCCATAAACCCTAAATCATAAAAGCTAAACCATAAACCCTAACCCATAAACCATAAACCATAATCCCTAAACGATAAACACTAAACCCTAAACCATAAATTCTAAAAGCTAAACCCTAAATCCTAAACCATAAACCATCAACCCCAAACCATAAACCCTAAACCCTACACCGTAAATCACAAACCCTAAACCCTAGACCCTAAACCATAAACCATCAACCTCAAACAATAAACCCTAAACCCTAAACCACAAACCTAAACCCTAAACCATCATAAACCCTAAACCCTAAACCATAAACCATAAACCCTAAACCCTAAATCACAAAGCCTAAAGTATAAACCTAAACCATAAACCCTAAACCATAAACCCTCAACCCTAAACCCTAAACACTAAACCATAAATCATAAACCCTAGACCACAACCCTAAACCCTAAACCCTAAAACAAAAACCCTAAACCATAAACCATAAACCATAAACCATAAACCATAAACCCTAAACCAAACACCATCAACCCCAAACCCTAAACCCCAAATCCTAAACCCTAGACCACAACCCTAATCCCTTAACCATAAACCATAAAGCCTAAACCCTAAACCATAAACCCTCAATCCCAAACCATCATAAACCCTAAACCCTAAACCCTATACCTTACACAACAAACCCTAAAGCCTAAACCCTAAACCCTAAACCATAAATAATGAACCCTAAACCATAAACCATAAACCCTAAATCCCAAATCCTAAATCCTAAACCACAAACACTAAACCCTAAACCATAAACCTTAAACCCCAAACTCTAAATCCCAAATCATAAATCCTAAATCCTAAACCCTACACCCTAAACCACAAACCCTAAATGCTAGACCCTAACCATAAACCCGCAACCCCAAACCATAAACCATAAACCCTAAAACCTAAGTCCTAAACCCTAAACCACAAATCCTAAAGCCAAAACCCTAAACCATAAACCCTCAACCACAAACCATAACTCATAAATCCTAAATCCTACACCCTAAACACTAAACCACAATCCCTAAAGCATAAACCCTAAACCATAAGCCATCAACCCCAAATCATAAACCCTAACCCCTAAACCATACACCCTAAACCCTAAACCACAAACCATAAACACTAAACCCTAAACTATAAACTCTAACCCTAAACCCTCAACCCCAACCCACAAACCCTAAATCCTAAACCCTACACCTTAAACCACAAACCCTAAAGCCTAAACCCTAAACCATAAACCCTCAACCTAAACCATAAACAGTAAACCCTAAACTCTACACCCTAAACGCTAAACCACAAACCTAAAGCCTAAACCTTAAACCATAAACCCTCAACCCCAAACCATCATAAACCATAAACCCTAAACCCTACACTACAACATTTTTGGCCTAAGGTAACCCTTTTTCGAAGAAACATTTAACAAATATTGTCTTAGATAGAAAAAGACAACATTTTTAACGAGTTGCCTTTGTGTAAGGCAAAGATAACAAAATTTTTGGCCACCCACCAAAATAGTTGTCTTTGATATCTAAAATAACACTTAAAAATTGTTGCATTATACAAAATTTAAGACAACATTTTTAGATAAAAATACAACATTTTTTAAGAGTTATAAAAAAAATTAGATAAATAACATTTATAAAAAGTTACCTAAAATTATTCATAACTAAAAATTTTAGAGAAAAACTTTTAATTATATTCCCACCAATTATTTTTCCAATCAAATAACTTAGGGAAAAAAAGGTAAGGAAGAAATGTGCTTCAGTTCATCACTACCATAAGCTAGCCCTACCCTTCGAAAGCAATTCCAAACGTCAACACACCCTCCACGATCGCAGCTCTACTCCATGTACGACAGCAGTGCTCTCCTCCATGGGCAACGACGCGGTGCTCCCTTCCTCGAGCGTCGACGCAGTGCTCTCCTCCATGGGTGTCGACGCGGTCATCTTCTTTACGGCGACGACACGGTGCGCTCCTCATTTTGTGCCAAACCACCACCGTCGAGAAATCCCTCTCCCTTCTCTTCCCCTTCTTCCTCTTCTTCCTATGTCCCGCCTCCTCCTCTTCGCGAGCTCTGACAACGCTACACGCAGTTGTAACCCCCTTCATCCTCCTCTGTGTATTGTTAAGAAATGTCTAAACTTTACTATAGGAATAGAATTTCTGAATGCATTGATTTTGAATTTTAGTATGGAAATGCAATTTCTGAATGCTTTAATTCTGAATTTTACTATGGGAATGGAATTTTTAAATGCATTGATTCTGAATTTTTGGGACTTTTTGATAGTTCTGATTTTGGGGGTTTTATTTCCCTTGTTTGCTTTGTAACAATTTCTCTGATGTCTTTGATGAAGAGTAGTTCATTAATTCTTTAGCTATTGATGTAAAATGATTAACAAGCTACTTAAAACACTATTTCATGCCACCAACATGGTGATCCAGTTCAAAAGCTGGTCTGGTATGGAAATACTATTGGTAAAGTCATAACATTCAGAGAAATTGATGCTAGAATTTAGGTACCTAAGTTAAATAACATGACTAGTAATTATATGATGATGTATGTGAGAATAGTATTAGGCACCTCATATATCATATATTCATATGGTTGAATTATCATGTATCAATATATGGTAATAAGCATCTTCATTTTTTTAGGTAGTGGCTTTTCTTTTCTTTTCTTTTTTCTTCTTTCATTTATTCTGTGTGATATCTTTAAGCTTTTTCAGTAGGATTCAAGTTAAAGGGAAAAGAACAAGAAAGAAGGAACAAAAAGAGCAGTTTGTGACACTATTAAAATTTTAGTTTTCAAGGTGTCTGTTTTTTTTTCTTTAGTTTTCTTTTGAGTGCTATTTGATGTCATATATATCATTATTATTGTCTTGTTAGGAGATGCTGATGTAATATGTGGTGGAGCTTGGGAATTCTGGCCGCTAGAGCTTAGGGTTTGCCTCAATTTCGACTGCGAGTGTTTTTATGGGGTGTTAAACCTTCTGAGGTATTCTAGTATTTTTGTTGTAGTATCTTTCAAAATACAATTATCATGGTTATTTACATAAAAAGAAAATATTATTTTGATTCTTATATTTTAGTGTTGAAGTTCAAATTTGAGTTAAATTATTATTGTTCTTTCTACATGGTTCCAAAGCTATCTCAATTCCCTCTTCCAACTCATGATGTTATTATTAGGGGTGTTATTCTTTTAGAATTCGATGTATGTGCAAGTTTTACATAGGACTTATGTAATTTTGTTTTGAATGCTTGGAAATTCTGGCTGCTAGAGCTTAGGGTTTGCCTCAATTTCGACTGCGAGTGTTTTTATGGGGTGTTAAACCTTCTGAGGTATTCTAGTATTTTTGTTGTAGTATCTTTCAAAATACAATTATCATGGTTATTTACATAAAAAGAAAATATTATTTTCATTCTTATATTTTAGTGTTGAAGTTTAAATTTGAGTTAAATTATTATTGTTCTTTCTACATGGTTCCAAAGCTGTCTCAATTCCCTCTTCCAACTCATGATGTTATTATTAGGGGTGTTATTCTTTTAGAATTCGATGTATGTGCAAGTTTTACATAGGACCTATGTAACTGTGTTTTGAATGGTAAGCTAATTTTTTAGATGAGTTTATTAGTCATGGCATGGTGATTAATTGGCATGTTCATTGATTTCAACTAACCATAGGTTTGTTGCTAGTTATTTACTATTAAATTTTTTAGATTTAGAAAATATATTTTATAATTTGAATGCTAAATGGATGATTAAGTCTCATTTTTTCTATTTTTAATTTTAAAAAGTATTGCAAAATCTCGAATTATAATATATTAAAGCCCTTAAAAAAATTTATTTACTTGCATATAAATACAATTGCACATGATGAAGGTCACCATATTACAATGGAAAAAAATAACTTATATTGGAAGATGCTACTTCTGACCTTTCTCTGGTATATTTTAATTTTTTATTCATCCTTTTATTGCCTTTATGTTTTATGATATTTGGTTGTTGATGAATGTTATTACCCTATTCAGATTGAGAATGATGAAAGTCGTGATGTTCATTTGGTCCTTATATTGTGTTACATTTACACTATATCGTTGTTTTCTTTAGTATTGAATATGGTTTTGTTCTTTGATTGGTATTTTATATGATACGAAGATGTTTAGCTTAATAGGTTACTTGTTGTTTGGTCACTGGTGAGTATGGTTGAAATGCAAACATGTGGAGAGGATTATGAAGGCTCAGGCCTTGAGAGATAACGGTATGACTGGCTACATATCTAGTAAGAAGACTATGGAGATCAACCCTGACATATATAGGCATTATGGATAGTACGAAGACTATGGAGATCAACTCTGACATACATCGGCATTATGGAAGAACTGGCGAAGAGAACGAAAGCTGATGAAATTAGGCATTTATTTTTGTTTTTTTTTTTTTTTGTTTAGTTATTATGTGTATTTTTATTTGAATTGGCAACTGTATATGTTTTTAGAATTTATTTAGTTGAATTTGAAACAACTTTTTAATTTAATATATATGCAATATATTAGCCATATTACAATGGAAAAAAATAACTTATATTGGAAGATGCTACTTCTGACCTTTCTCTGGTATATTTTAATTTTTTATTCATCCTGTTATTGCCTTTATGTTTTATGATATTTGGTTGTTGATGAATGTTATTACCCTATTCAGATTGAGAATGATGAAAGTCGTGATGTTCATTTGGTCCTTATATTGTGTTACATTTACACTATATCGTTGTTTTCTTTAGTATTGAATATGGTTTTGTTCTTTGATTGGTATTTTATATGATACGAAGATGTTTAGCTTAATAGGTTACTTGTTGTTTAGTCACTGGTGAGTATGGTTGGATTGCAAACATGTGGAGAGGATTATGAAGGCTCAGGCCTTGAGAGATAACGGTATGACTGGCTACATATCTAGTAAGAAGACTATGGAGATCAACCTTGACATACATAGGCATTATGGATAGTACGAAGACTATGGAGATCAACTCTGACATACATCGGCATTATGGAAGAACTGGCGAAGAGAACGAAATCTGATGCAATTAGGCATTTATTTGTTTTTTTTTTGTTTAGTTATTATATGTATTTTTATTTGAATTGGGAACTGTAAGTATATGTATTTAAAATTTATTTAGTTGGATTTGAAACAACGTTTTGATTTAATATATATGCAATATATTAGTTTATTAGCTTATCTTTTCTTTCTATTTATTTAATTTAGTTTAAATAATTAAATTTTATTAAAGTATGTTGTATATCTTTTTAAAAAACTTAGATAAATGTTGCTTTAGATATCTGAAAAGGCAATACCAAAAAATTTAGATAAGCGTTGCTTTAGGTCTATGAAAAAAGTAACTTAAAAAAAATTTGAACAAGTGTTGCTTTAGGTATATCAAAAGGCAACTTAAAACAAATCTTGACAAGTGTTGCTTTATGTATTAGAAAATACAACTCGTAAAAAGTGTTGCCAGAAAGTCTTATCTAAAGCGTTGTGTTTGGGTCCTCTAAGGCAACCCTTTTATGGAGTTGCTTTTTTTGTAGAAAAGGCAACGTTTTTTGAAGGTTACCATAAAAAGGGTTCCCTTTGATACACAAAAGCGTTGCCTTTGACCAAAGGTAACGGCCATATAGCCAACGCCCCAAAAAGAGTTCCGTTTTGTTGGAAAGTGTTGCCTTTGATAAAAGGCAACACTTTTCCTTATTATAGGCAACGTTTTTAAAGGGTTGTCTCAGCCCAAATTTATTGTAGTGGCTAAACCCTAAACCATAAACCCTAAAGCCTCAATCATAAACCATAAACCATAAACCATAAACAATAAACCATAAACCCTAAACCATAAATCCTAAACCCTAAACCCTAAACCCTAAACCCTAAACCCTAAATCCTAAATCCTAGACCACAACCCCAAATCCTAAACCATAAACCCTCAACCTTAACCTATAAAACCAAAAACCCTAAACCCCAAATCCTAAACCCTAAACCACAAACTCTAAAGCCTAAACACTAAATCATACCCCCTAAACCCAAAACCACAAACCCTAAAGCCCAAACACTAAACCCTAACCCATAAACCTTAAAAGCTAGACCCTAAACCCTAAACCCCATACCCTAAAGCCTAAACACTAAACCCTAGCCTTAACCCTAAACTACAAACACTAAAGCCTAAACACTAAACTATAAACCATAAAAGCTAAACCATAAACCCTTAACCCCAAACCATAAACCCTAAACCATAAATCCTAAACCCTACACCATAAACCCTAAACCATAAACCATCAAGTCTAAGTCCTACACCCTAAACAATAAACCCTCAACCCCAAAGCATAAACCATAAACCCTAAACTATAAGCCCTAAACCCTAAACCACAAACCCTAAAACCTAAACCCTAAACTATAAGGCCTCAATCCCAAACCATAAATCATAAACCCTAAACCCTACACCCTAAACACTAAACCATAAACTCTAAAGCCGAAACCCTAAACCATAAGTCCTCAACCCCAAATCATAAACCTAAATCCCTAAACCCTACACCCTAGACACTAAACAACAAACCCTAAAGCATAAACCCCAAACTATAAACCCTAACCTCTAAATCATAAATTCTCAACGCCAAAGCATAAATCATAAACCCTAAACCCTACACCCTAAACACTAAACCAAAATCCCTAAAACTTTAAACCCTAGACCATAAGCCCTCAACCCCAAATCATAAACCCTAATCCTAAACCCTACACCCTAAACCCAAAACCACAAACCCTAAACTATAAACCCTATATCCTAAATCATAAACCCTAAATCCTAAACCATAAACCACAAACCCTAAACCCTACACCATAAACCCGAAACCCTAAACCATTAACCCTAAATCATAAACACTCAACCCCAAACCATAAACCCTAAACCCTAAACCCTACACCCTAAACCACAAACCATAAACGCTAGACCCTAACCCTAAGCCCTAAACCCTAAACCACAAACCCTAAGGCCTAAACCCTAAACCATAAACCCTCAACAACAAACCATAATTCACAAATCCTAAACCCTACACCCTAAACCACAAACCGTAAACCACAAACCCTAAACCCTAAACCCTAAACCCTAAACCTTAAACCCCAAATCCTAAACCCTAGAATACAATCCCAAACCCTAAATCGTAAACCCTACACCATAAACCCTAAAACCTACACCATAAACCCCATAACATAAACCCTCAATCCCAAACCATCATAAACCCTAATCCCTAAACCCTAAACCACAAACCTTAATGCCTAAACCATAGACCATAAACCCTAAACCATAAACCATCAACCCTAAACACTAAACCCTAAACACTAAACCTCAAATCCTAAACCTTAAACCACAAACCCTAAACCCTAAACCATAAACCCTAAACCACAAACCCTAAAGCCCAAATACTAAACCATAAACCCTAAACCGGAAACACTAAAGCCTAAACACTAAACTATAAACCATAAACCCTAAACCGTAGACCCTCTACCACAAAGCATAAATCATAGACCCTGAACCCTAAGCTACAAACCCTAAAGCCTAAACTCTAAACCACAAACCCTAAAGCCTCCACCCTAAACCATAAACCCTCAACTCCAAATCATAAACCTTAAACCATAATCATACACACTAAACCCTAAACCCTAAACCCTACACCCTAAACCCTAAATCCTAAACCATAAACCCTAAACCATAAATCATACACCATAAAACCGAAACCTTAAAACCTAAACCCTACTTCCTAAACCATAAACCCTGAACCCCAAACCATAAACCCTACACCCTAAACCCTACACCCTAAATCAAAACCCTAAACCCTAGAGCCTAAACCATAAACCCTCAACCAAAAACCATAAACCATAAACCCTACAACATAAACCCTAAACTACAAACCTAAAGCATAAACCCTAAACCATAAACCATAAACCCCAAACCATAATAAACCATAAACCTTAAAGCATAAACCCTAAACCATAAGCCCTCAAACCCAAATCATAAACCCTAACCCCTAAACTATACACCCTAAACCCTCCATAGACCATAAACCCTAAACCATAAACCCTAGCCATAAACCTTTAAACCCAAACCATAAATAAGAAACCCTAAACCCTACGCTCTAAACACTAAAACACAGTACCTAAAGCCTAAACCCTAAACCATAAGCCATCAACCCTAAATTATAAACCCTAAACCCTAAACCCTACACTAAACCCTAAACCATAAACCCTCAACCCCAAAAACCCTAAACTATAAACCCTCAACCCAAAACCATAAATAATAAGCCCTAAACCTTACGCCCTAAATAAACAATCACCCCAAACCATAAACACTAAACCCTAAACCCTACCCCCTAAAGCCTAAACCACAAACCTTAATGCCTAAACCATAGACCATAAACCCTAAACCATAAACCCTAGCCATAAACCTTTAAACCCAAACCATAAATAAGAAACCCTAAACCCTACGCTCTAAACACTAAAACACAGTACCTAAAGCCTAAACCCTAAACCATAAGCCATCAACCCTAAATTATAAACCCTAAACCCTAAACCCTACACTAAACCCTAAACCATAAACCCTCAACCCCAAAAACCCTAAACTATAAACCCTCAACCCAAAACCATAAATAATAAGCCCTAAACCTTACGCCCTAAATAAACAATCACCCCAAACCATAAACACTAAACCCTAAACCCTACCCCCTAAAGCCTAAACCACAAACCTTAATGCCTAAACCATAGACCATAAACCCTAAACCATAAACCCTAGCCATAAACCTTTAAACCCAAACCATAAATAAGAAACCCTAAACCCTACGCTCTAAACACTAAAACACAGTACCTAAAGCCTAAACCCTAAACCATAAGCCATCAACCCTAAATTATAAACCCTAAACCCTAAACCCTACACTAAACCCTAAACCATAAACCCTCAACCCCAAAAACCCTAAACTATAAACCCTCAACCCAAAACCATAAATAATAAGCCCTAAACCTTACGCCCTAAATAAACAATCACCCCAAACCATAAACACTAAACCCTAAACCCTACCCCCTAAAGCCTAAACCACAAACCTTAATGCCTAAACCATAGACCATAAACCCTAAACCATAAACCCTAGCCATAAACCTTTAAACCCAAACCATAAATAAGAAACCCTAAACCCTACGCTCTAAACACTAAAACACAGTACCTAAAGCCTAAACCCTAAACCATAAGCCATCAACCCTAAATTATAAACCCTAAACCCTAAACCCTACACTAAACCCTAAACCATAAACCCTCAACCCCAAAAACCCTAAACTATAAACCCTCAACCCAAAACCATAAATAATAAGCCCTAAACCTTACGCCCTAAATAAACAATCACCCCAAACCATAAACACTAAACCCTAAACCCTACCCCCTAAAGCCTAAACCACAAACCTTAATGCCTAAACCATAGACCATAAACCCTAAACCATAAACCCTAAACCCTAAACCCTACACCCTAAACCCTAAACCATAAGCCATCAACCCTAAATTATAAACCCTAAACCCTAAACCATACACCGTAAAACCTAAACCACAAACCCTAAAGCATAAACCTTAAACTATAAACCCTAAACCATAAACCATCAACCCCAACCCATAAACACATAAACCCTAAACCTTAAACCATAAACCATCATCCCAAACCATAAACACTAAACCCTAAACCCTACACCCTAAAGCCTAAACCACAAACCAAAAGCAAAAACCTTAAACCATAAACCCTCAACCCCAAACAATCATAAACCTAAACCATAAATCCTAAACCATAAACCCTCAACATTAAACCCTAAACCCTAAACCCTAAACTCTAAACCCCAAATCCTAAACTCTAGACCACAACCCCAAACCCTAAACTATAAACCCTCAACACTAAACTATAAACCCAAAACCCTAAACCCCAAATGCTAAACCCTAAACCACAAACTCTAAAGCCTAAACCCTAAATCAAAACCTCAAAACAATAAACCACAAACCCTAAAGCCCAAACACTAAACCCTAAACCATAAACCCTTAAACCGAAACCATAACACCTAAACCCCAAACCCTAAAGCCTAAACACTAAACCCTAAAGCCTTAACCCTAAACCACAAACACTAAAGCCCTAACACTAAACTATAAACCATAAACGTTAAACCATAAATCCTAAACCCCAAACCATAAACCCTAAATCCTAAACCATAAACCCTAAACCCTAAACCCTAAACCGAAAACCCAATACCCTAAACCCTAAACCATAAACCCTCAACTCAAAATGCTACATCCTAAACCACAAACACTAAACCCTAGACCCTAAACAATAAACCCTCAACCCTAAAGCATAAACCCTAAACCCTAACCCTAAGCCCTAAACCATAAACCACAAACCCTAAACTATAAACCCTCAACCCAAAACCATAAATAATAAGCCCTAAACCTTACGCCCTAAACACTATACCACAATCCCTAAAGCCAAAACCCTAAATCATAAGCCGTCAACCCCATATCATAAACCCTAACCCCTAAACCCTACACCCTAAACCCTAAACCACAAACCCTAAAGCATAATCCCTAAACTATAAACCCTAAACCCTAAACCGTAAATCCTCAACCACAAAGCATAAATCATAAACCCTAAACCCTACACCATAAACACTAAACCACAATCCCTAAAGCCAAAACCCTAAACCATAAGCCTTCAACCCCAAATTAAAAACCCTAAACCCTAAACCCTACACCCAAAACCCTAAACCATAAACCACAAACCCAAATGCCTAAACCCTAAACCATAAACAATAAACCCTAAACCCTAAACCATAAACCCTAAACCACAAACTCGAAAACATAAACCCTAAATCAGAACCCCTAAACCCTAAACCACAAACCCTAAAGCCCCAACACTAAACCCTAAACCCTAAACCCTAAAGGCTAAACCCTAAACACTAAAGCCTAAACACTAAACTATAAACCATAAACCCTCTACCACAAACCAAAAACCATAGACCCTGAACCCTAAGCCACAAACCCTAAAGCCTAAACTTTCAACCACAAACCCTAAAGCCTACACCCTAAACCATAAACCCTCAACCCCAAATCATAAACCTTAAACCATAACCATACTCCCTAAATCCTAAACCATAAACCCTAAACACTAAATCATACACCACAAACCCTAAACCCTAAAACCTAAACCCTAATTCCTAAACCATAAACCCTCAAGCCCAAACCATAAATCCAAAACCCTAAACCATATACACTAAATCACAAACCCTAAACCCTAGAGCCTAAACCATAAACCCTCAACCCCAAACCATAAACCATAAACCCTACAACTTAAACCCTAAACCACAAACTTAAAGCCTAAACCCTAAACCATAAACCATCAATCCCAAACCATCATAAACCATAACCCCTAAACCATAAACCCTAAACCATAAGCACTCAACCCCAAATCATACACCCTAACCCCTAAACCATACACCCTAAACCCTAAACCACAAACCCTAAAGCATAAATCCTAAACTATAAACCCTAAACCCTAAGCCATAAACCTTCAACCCCAAACCATAAATAATAAACCCTAAACCCTACACTCTAAACACTAAACCACAATCCCTAAAGCCTAATCCCTAAACCATAAGCGTTCAACCCAAAATTATAAACCCTAAACCCTAAACCCTACACTGTAAAACCTAAACCATAAACCCTAAAGCATAACCCCTAAACTAGAAACGTTAAACCATAAACCCTCAACCCCAACCCATAAACCATAAGCCCTAAACCATACACCATAAACCACAAACCCCAAAGCCTAAACCCTAAACCATAAACCATCAACCTAAACCATAAGTGGTAAACCCCAAAGCCTAAACCCACAAACCCTAAACCATAAACCCTCAACCATAAACTATAAACCCAAAACTCGAAACCCCAAATCCTAAATCCTAAACCACAAACTCTAAAGCCTAAACCCTAAATCACAACCCAAAACCCTAAACCGTAAACCCTAAAGCGCAAACACTAAACCCTAAACCATAAACCCTAAACCAAAACCAAAACCCCTAAACCCCAAACCCTAAAGCCTAAACACTAAACCCTAAAGCCTTAACCCTAAACCACAAACACTAAAGCCCTAACACTAAACTATAAACCATAAACGCTAAAACATAAACCCTTAACCCCAAACCATAAACCCTAAACCCTAAACTATAAACCCTAAACCCTAAACCATAAACCCAAATCCCTACACCCTAAACCCTAAACCATAAACCCTCAACTCAAAACGCTACATTCTAAACCATAAACACTAAACCCTAGACCCTAAACAATAAACCCTCAACCCCAAAGTATAAACCCTAAACCCTAAAACCTAAACCATAAAACATAAACCCTGAAGCCTAAACCCTAAACTATAAACCCTCAACCCAAAACCATAAATCATAAGCCCTAAACCTTACGCCCAAAACACTAAACCTCAATCCCTAAAGCCCAAACCCTAAACCATAAGCCTTCAACCCAAAATTAAAAACCCTAAACCCGAAACCATACACCCTAAACCATAAACCCTAAACCCTAAACCACAAACCCAAATGCCTAAACCCTAAACCATAAATCATAAATCCTAAACCGTAAAGCATAAAACCTAAACCATAAACTCTAAAACATAAACCCTAAATCACAACCCCTAAACCCTAAACCACAAACTCTAAAGCCCAAACACTAAACACTATACCCTAAACCCTAAAGCCTAATCCCTAAACACTAAAGCCTAAACACTAAATATAAACCATAAACCCTCTACCACAAAGCATAAACCATAGACCCTAAACCCTAAGCCGCAAACCCTAAATCATAAACTCTAAACCACAACCCTAAAGCCTACACACTAAACAATAAACCATCAACCCCAAATCATAAACCCTAAACCATAATCATACACCCTAAACCCTAAATTATAAACCCTAAATTCTAAACCATAAACCCTAAACCCTATACCCTAGAGCCTAAACCCTAAACCCTAGAGCCTAAACCATAAACCCTCAACCCCAAACCATAAACCATAAACCATAAACCCTACAAGCTAAACCCTAAACCACAAACCTAAAGCCTAAACCCTAAATCATAAACCATCACCCCCAAACCATCATAAACCATAAACCCTAAACCATAAACCATAAATCCAAAACCATAAGACCTCAACCCCAAATCATACATCCTAACCCCTAAACCATACACCCTAAACCCTAAACCACAAATGCTAAAGCATAAACCCTAAACAATAAACCATAAACCCTAAGCCATAAACCATCAACCCCAAACTATAAACGGTAAACCCTAAACCCTACACCCTAAACCCTAAACCACAAACCTAAAGCCAAAACCTTAAACCATAAACCCTCAACCCCAAACAATCATAAACCCTAAACGACAAACCCTAAACCATAAACCCTAAACCATAAACCCTAAACCCTAAACCCTAGACCACAACCACAAACCCTAAACCATAAACCCTCAACCATAAACTATAAACCCAAAACCCGAAATCCCAAATCCTAAATCCTAAACCACAAACTCTAAAGCCTAAACCCTAAATCACAACCCAAAACCCTAAATCGCAAACCCTAAAGTGCAAACACTAAACCCTAAACCATAAACCCTAAACCTAAACCTGAACCCCTAAACCCCAGACCCTAAAGCCTAAACACTAAACCCTAAAGCCTTAACCCTAAACCACAAACACTAAAGCCCTAACACTAAACTATAAACCATAAACGCTAAAACATAAACCCTTAACCCCAAACCATAAACCCTAAACCCTAAACTATAAACCCTAAACCATAAACCATAAACCCAAATCCCTACACCCTAAACCCTAAACCAAAAACCCTCAACTCAAAATGCTACATTTTAAACCATAAACACTAAACCCTAGACCCTAAACAATAAACCCTAAACCCCAAAGCATAAACCCTAAACCCTAAACCATAAGCCCTAAACCATAAAACACAAACCTTGAAGCCTAAACCCTAAACTATAAACCCTCAACCCAAAACCATAAATCATAAGCCCTAAACCTTACGCCCAAAACACTAAACCTCAATCCCTAAAGCCCAAACCCTAAACCATAAGCCTTCAACTCAAAATTAAAAACCCTAAACCCGAAACCCTACACCCTAAACCCGAAACCACAAACCCTAAACCCTAGAACCTAAACCATAAACCCTCAACCCCAAACCATAAACCATAAACCATAAACCCTAAACCATAAACCATAAACCCTAAACCATAAGACCTCAACCCCAAATCATACATCTTAACCCCTAAACCATACACCCTAAACCCTAAACCACAAATGCTAAAGCATAAACCCTAAACTATAAACCCTAAACCCTAAGCCATAAACCATCAACCCTAAACTATAAACGGTAAACCCTAAACCCTACACCCTAAACCCTAAAGCACAAACCTAAAGCCAAAACCTTAAACCATAAACCCTCAATCCCAAACAATCATAAACCCTAAACCACAAACCCTAAATCATAAACCCTAAACCATAAACCATAAACCATAAACCATAAACCATAAACCATAAACCCTAAACCCTAAACCCTAAACCCTAGACCTTAACCACAAACCCTAAACCATAAACCCTCAACCATAAACTATAAACCCAAAACCCGAAACCCCAAATCCTAAATCCTAAACCACAAACTCTAAAGCCTAAACCCTAAATCACAACACAAATCCCTAAACCGCAAACCCTAAAGCGCAAACACTAAACCCTAAACCATAAACCCTAAACCTAATCCCGAACCCCTAAACCCCAAACCCTAAAGCCTAAACACTAAACCCTAAAGCCTTAACCCTAAACCACAAACACTAAAGCCCTAACTCTAAACTATAAACCACAAACGCTAAAATATAAACCCTTAACCCCAAACTATAAACCCTAAACCCTAAACTATAAATCCTAAACCCTAAACCATAAACCCAAACCCCTACACCCTAAACCCTAAACCATAAACCCTCAACTCAAAATGCTACATTCTAAACCATAAACACTAATCCCTAGACCCTAAACAATAAACCCTCAACGCCAAAGCATAAACCTTAAACCCTAAACCCTAAGCCCTAAACCATAAAACACAAACACTGAAGCCTAAACCCTAAACTATAAACCCTCAACCCAAAACCATAAATCATAAGACCTAAACCTTACGCCCAAAACACTAAACCACAATCCCTAAAACCTAAACCCTAAACCATAAGCCCTCAACCCCAAATCATAAACCCTAACCCATAAACCCTATACACTAAACCCTAAACCACAAACTCTAAAGCATAAACCCTAAACTATAAACGCTAAACCCTAAACCATAAATCCTCAACCCTAAAGCATAAATCATAAACCCTAAATCCTATACCATTAACACTAAACCAGAATCCCTAAACGCCAAACCCTAAACCATAAGCCTTCAACCCCAAATTATAAACCCTAAACCCTAAATCCTAAATCCTAAACCCTAAACCCTAAACCCTAAACCATATATACCCTAAACCATAAACCCTAAAGCCTAAACCTTAAACCACAACCCCTAAATCCCACACCATAAACCCTAAACCCTAAACCCTAAACCCTAAACCATAAACCCTCAACCCCAAACCATAAACCCTAAACACAAAACCCTATACCCTAAACCACAAACCCTAAACCCTATACCTTAACCATAAACCCGCAACCCAAAACCATAAATCCTAAACCCTAAACCCTAAACCCTAAACCCAAAGCCTTAAACCCTAAATCACAAACCCTAAAGCCTAAACCCTCAACCACAAACCATATATCATAAATCCTAAACCCTATACCCTAAACACTAAACCACAATCCCCTAAGCCTAAACCCTAAACCATAAGCCCTCAAACCCAAATCATAAATCCTAACCCCAAAACCATACACCATAAACCCTAAACCACAAACCCTAAAGCATAAACACAAAACTATAAACCTTAAATCATAAACCATAAACCATAAACCGCAAACCATAAATCATAAACCCTAAACCCTACACTCTAAACACTAAACCACAATCCCTAAAGCCTAATCCATAAACCATAAGCCATCAACCCCAAATTATAAACCCTAAACCGTAAACCCTACACTGTAAAATCTAAACCACAAACCCTAAAGCATAAACCCTAAACCCCAAATCCTAAACCCTAGACCATAACCCCAAACCCTAAACTATAAACCCTCAACCCTAAGCTATAAACACAAAACCCTAAACCTCAAATCCCAAACCGTAAACCACAAACTCCAAAGCCTAAATCCTAAATCATAACCCCAAAACCATAAACCATAAACCTTAAAGCCTAAACACTAAACCCTAAAATGTAAACCCTAAAACCTAAACCCTGACCCCTAAATCCCAAACCCTAAAGCCTAAACACTAAACCCTAAAGCCTTAACCCTAAACCACAAACACTAAAGCCCTAACACTAAACTATAATCCATAAATGCTAAACCATAAATCCTTAGCCCCAAACCATAAACCCTAATCCCTAAACCATAAACCCTAAGCCCTAAACCCTAAACCGAAAACCCTACACCCTAAACCCTAAACCATAAACCCTCAACTCAAAACGCTACAACATGAACCACAAACACTATACCCTAGACCCTAAACAAAAACTCTCAACCCCAAAGCATAAACCCTAAACCCTAAACCCTAAGTCCTAAACCATAAACCACAAACCATAAAGCCTAAACCCTAACTATAAACCCTTCAACCTAAAACTATAAATCATAAGCCCTAAACCTTACACCCTAAACACTAAACCACAATCCCTAAAGCCAAAACCATAACCATAAGCCATCAACCCCATATCATAAACCCTAACCCCAAAACCCTACACCCTAAATCCTCAACCATAAAGCATAAATCATAAACTCTAAACCCTATACCAAAAAAACTAACCCACAATCCCTAAAGCCCAAACCCTAAACCATAAGCCTTCAACCCAAAATTAAAAACCCTAAACCCTAAACCCTAAACCACAAACCCAAATGCCTAAACCCTAAACCATAAACCATAAACCATAAACCCTAAACACTAAACCATAAACCCTAAACCATAAACTCTAAAACATAAACCCTAAATCACAACCCCTAAACCCTAAACCACAAACCATAAAGCCCAAGCACTAAACCCTAAACCCTAAACCATAAAGCCTAAACTATAAACACTAAAGCCTAAACACTAAACTATAAACCATAAACCCTCTATCACAAACCATAAACCATAGACCCTAAACCCTAAGCCACAAACCCTAAATCCTAAACTCTAAACCACAACCCTAAAACCTACACACTAAACAATAAACCCTCAACCCCAAATCATAAACCCTAAACTATAATCATACACCCTAAACCCTAAACTATAAACCCTAAACTCTAACCCATCAACCCTAAATCCTATACCCTAAATCACAAACCCTAAACCCTAGAGCCTAAACCGTAAACCCTTAACCCCAAACCATAAACCATAAACCCTACAACTTAAACCCTAAACCACAAACTTAAAGCATAAACCCTAAATCATAAACCATCAACCCCAAACCATCATAAACCATAAACCCTAAACCATAAACCCTAAACCATAAGTCCTCAACCCCAAATCATACACTCTAACTCCTAAACCATACACCCTAAACCCTAAACCACAAATGCTAAAGCATAAACCCTAAACTATAAACCCTAAACCCTAAGCCATAAACCATCAATCCCAAACTATAAATAATAAACCCTAAACCCTACACTCTAAACACTAAACCACAATCCCTAAAGCCTAATCCCTAAACCATAAGAACTCAACCCCAAATTATAAACCCTAAACCCTAAAGGATAAACCATAAACTATAAACCTTAAACCGTAAACCCTCAACCCCAACCCATAAACCCTAAACCCTAAACCAAAACCCTAAAGCCTAAACCCTAAACCATAAACCATCAACCCAAACCATAAACGGTAAACCCTAAACCCTACACCCTAAACCCTAAACCACAAACCTAAAGCCAAAACCTTAAACCATAAACCCTCAACCCCAAACAATCATAAACCCTAAACCATAAACCCTAAACCATAAACCCTAAACCATAAACCATAAACCATAAACCATAAACCATAAACCATAAATCCTAAATCATAAACCCTAAACCCCAGACCACAACCACAAACACTAAACCATAAACCCTCAACCATAAACTATAAACCCAAAATCCTAAACTGCAAATCCTAAATCCTAAACCACAAACTCTAAAGCCTAAACCCTAAATCACAACCCAGAACCCTAAAACGCAAACCCTAAAGCACAAACACTAAACCCTAAACCATAAACCCTAAACCTAAACCCGAACCCCTAAACCCCAAACCCTAAAGCCTAAATACTAAACCCTAAAGCCTTAACCCTAAACCACAAACACTAAAGCCCTAACACTAAACTATAAACCATAAACGCTAAACCATAAACCCTTAACCCCAAACCATAAACCCTAAACCCTAAACCCAAATCCCTACACCCTAAACCCTAAACCATAAACCCTCAACTCAAAGTGCTACATTCTAAACCATAAACACTAAACCCTAGACCCAAAACAATAAACCCTCAACCCCAAAGAATAAACCCTAAACCCTAAACCCTAAGCCCTAAACCATAAACCACAAACCCTGAAGCCTAAACCCTAAACTATAAACCCTCAACCCAAAACCATAAATCATAAGCCCTAAACCTTACGCCCAAAACACTAAACCACAATCCCTAAAGCCTAAACCCTAAACCATAAGCCTTCAACCCCAAATCATAAACCCTAACCACTAAACCCTACACCCTAAACCCTAAACCACAAACCCTAAAGCATAAACCCTAAACTATAAATGTTAAAGCCTAAACCATAAATCCTCAACCCTAAAGCATAAATCATAAACCCTAAAGCCTACACCATAAACACTAAACCAGAATCCCTAAAGGCCAAACACTAAACCATAAGCCTTCAACCCCAAAATATAAACCCTAAACCCTAAATCTTAAACCCTAAACCCTAAACCACAAACCCTAAAGCATAAAACCTAAACTATAAACCATATACCCTAAACCATAAACCCTAAAGCCTAAACCTTAAACCACAACCCCTAAACCTCATACCATAAACCCTAAACCCTAAACTATAAACCCTCAACCCCAAACCATAAACCCTTAACACAAAACCCTATACCCTAAACCATAAACCCTAAACCCTATACCTTAACCATAAACCCGTAACCAAAACCATAAATCCTAAACCGTAAACCCTAAGCCTTAAACCCTAAACCACAAACCTTAAAGCCTAAACCTTAAATCACAACCCAAAACCCTAAAATGCAAACCCTAAAGCGCAAACACTAAACCCTAAACCATAAACCCTAAACCTAAACCCGAACCCCTAAACCCCAAACCCTAAAGCCTAAACACTAAACCCTAAAGCCTTAACCCTAAACCACAAACACTAAAGCCCTAACACTAAACTATAAACCATAAACGCTAAACCATAAACCCTTAACCCCAAACCATAAACCCTAAATCCTAAACCCTAAACCTAAATCACTACACCCTAAACCCTAAATCATAAACCCTCAACTCAAAACGCTACATTCTAAACCATAAACACTAAACCCTAGACCCTAAACAATAAACCCTCAACCCCAAAGAATAAACCCTAAACACTAAACCCTAACCCTTGGAAAGCCCTTCTGTTGGAATCTTTCTGTTCTTCCAACCTCTTTTTGTTTTGTTTCTGTGTTTCTTCCTTTCTTTTGTTGATCTTTCTTCTCTGGCCGTAGGCTTACTTTGGAGATCTCTCTTCTTAGTGGCTAATATTCCAATATCCTCTTGAGCTTCTTCATCATTCTGCGCAATCTTTTGCCTTGGGATGTTGCTGTGAATTACCTTGTTACTTTCTTCCTTTAACTGTGATTCTTCCTTGTCGAGTTCCATATAGTCTTTCTTCTCATCACTGAACTGCGCTTCTGGTAATACTTTCAAAGTGATACTCTTATCATGCATTCTGAGAGTTAATTCTCCTTGCTCTACGTCTATGATAGCCCTGGCAGTGGCCAAGAACGGTCTCCCAAGTATGATGGAGTCACTTTCATCCTCGTCTGAATCTAGAACCACAAAATCTGCAGGGTTTATGAATTTGTCCACCTTGACTAGAAGGTTTTCAATTACACCCCTGGGGTATACCATTGACTTATCTACCAGCTCTAGAGACATCTGTACCGGTTTAACTTCCTCTATATGCAGTTTTTTCACCAAAGAGGAGGGAATTAAGTTAATACTTGCTCCTAGATCGCACATCGCCTTAGTGATAGTTAATTTCCCAATGGTGCAAGGCAGCAAAAAGCTCCCAGGGTCTTCAAGCTTAGGAGGAAGCCCTTTTTGAATCAAAGCCCTGCATTCCTCAGTAAGCAGTATGGTCTCTTTCTCGTCCCAACTTCTTTTCGTGTTGATAAGCTCCTTCAAAAACTTGGCATACAGAGGCATTTGCTCAAGTGCTTCAGCCAAGGGAATATTGATCTCTAGCTTTTTGAAAGTCTCAAGGAACTTATGAAAATGTTGGTCCTTAGTCTCTTTGCTGAATCTCTGGGGATATGGCAGTGGAGGTGTGATGCTCTTTCCTACTTGCTGCTGTCCCTGAATCACTTCTTTTGAACTGTGTGGTTGGTTGTTCTTCTCTTTGAGTTTTTCAGTGCTCTTGTTTGGCATCACAACTTGATCCTTGGCTTCATCTGCCTTTGTTTGTTTTTCATCTTCTATTGGTCTTTTGCTGCTCTCTGCTTGCTTCTTTGTAGTGTCATTGTTGCTCATCAATGTTCTCCCACTCCTTAATTGTATCGCCTTGCATTCTTCCTTAGGATTTGGAATTGTGTCACTCAGCAGTGAGCTTGAAGGTCTCTCAACAGAAATTTGCTTGGAGATTTGCCCAATCTGCCTCTCTAGGCTCTTCATGGAGGCTTCCTGCCTTTGTTCATCTTCTATTGGTCTTTTGCTGCTCTCTGCTTGCTTCTTTGTAGTGTCATTGTTGCTCATCAATGTTCTCCCACTCCTCACTCCTTATGGTTGTCATTGTTTCCACATTTTGTCTATCAAGGTTTCCAAGTTGGTGAGTCTTTGAGATTCAGGTGATGCTCGTGGTGGGTTGTGAGATGTGAGATGTGGATGGTGGGCATTTTGGTTGGTGGGTTGGTTATTGGATTGGTAATGGTTGGGATTGCGGTAGTTGTTTTGAGGTTTTCTGTAGGGGTTTTGGTTAGTCTGCTGCTGGTTGTGGTTTTGGTTGCTTATTGGGTTGTTTTGATTTGAGTTCCTCTGCCATGGTTGTTGGTTTTGGGTATGATTATCTCCTCATCTGAGGTTTGGGTAGTTCTTCCAGGATGGATTGTATGTATCACCATACACTTTATTTGGTCCTTGGTTGTGCATATACTGTACTTGCTCTTGTTGGTGTTCTTCTTGAGTTTCTTCATTTTGCCCCCATGTGGATGATGGTTGGCTTGTGTTAACTGCTGCAACTTGGAGGCTATCAATCCTCTTGGCCATTTGCTCAAATTGTTGTTGAATTTGCTGCTGCATCATCTTGTTTTGAGCCAAGATTGAGTCCACTCCTTCTA
>NC_029793.2:64104217-64111857 GCF_000816755.2 Arachis ipaensis
TGAGATGTGGATGGTGGATGGTAGGCATTTTGGTTGGTGGGTTGGTTATTGGATTGGTAATGGTTGGGATTGGGGTAGTTGTTTTGAGGTTTTCTGTAAGGGTTTTGGTTAGTTTGTTACTGGTTGTGGTTTTGGTTGTTTCTTGAAGTGTTTTGGTTTGAGTTCCTCTGCCATGGTTGTTGGTTCTGGTTGTGATTATCTCCCCATCAGAAGTTTGGGTGGTTCTTCCAGGATGGATTGTATGTGTCACCATACACTTCATTCTGTCCAGAATTTTGGTTGTGCATGTACTGGACTTGTTCTTGCTACTGCTCCTCTTGAGTTTCTTCATTTTGCCCCCATGTGGATGATGGTTGGCTTGTGTTAACTGCTGCAACTTGGAGGCTATCGATCCTCTTGGCCATTTGCTCAAATTATTGTTGAATTTGCTACTGCATCATCTTGTTTTGAGCCAAGATTGAGTCCACTCCTTCTAACTCCATTACTCCTCTCCTTTGTGATGGTTGGCGGTTTCTTTGATGAGCAAAGAAATATTGATTGTTGGCCACCATGTCCACAAGATTCTGGGCTTCCTCAGCAGTTTTCATCAGTTGTAGTGAACCTCCAGCAGAATGATCTAATGCCTCTTGAGATTTCAATGTCAGGCCTTCATAGAAATTTTGCAGCACGTCCCATTCATTGAACATCTCTGGAGGACACTTTCTGATTAAGGCTTTGTACCTCTCCCATGCTTCATACAAGGATTCGGCATCTAATTGTGTGAATGTCTGCACCTCAGTTTTCAGCCTGATGACTCTTTGGGGTGGATAGAATTTGGCTAGAAATTTAGTCACCAAATCATCCCAACTAGTGATACTTCCTTGGGGAAAAGTTTCAAGCCATTGTGCGGCCTTGTCCCTTAATGAGAACGGGAACAGCAGAAGCTTGTAGGTTTCAAGGTTCACGCCATTGGATTTGACAGTGTCACAAATCCTTAAGAAGGTAGATAGATGTTGATTTGGATCCTCCAATGGTCCTCCCCCAAATGAGCAGTTGTTTTGGACCAATGTGATGAGTTATGGCTTCAGTTCAAAGTTATTTGCATTGACATTAGGGGTGAGAATGCTGCTTCCACAATGTCTAGCATTTGCAAAGGTATAGGAGGCCAGTACTCTCCTCTGATGTGGGTTATTGTTAACCCCTCCTCCTGGATTAGATGGATCTCCTTCCATCTCGTGATACACTTCCTCAGATTCTTCCTCTCCAACAATGTTTTTCCCTCTTTCAGCTCTTCTTAACCTTCTAAGAGTTCTCTGGTCAGTTTCAGATAAAATAGGAATGAATCTCCCTGTACCTGACATACAAACAAAACAAAAGAAACACCACCAGTAACACTTCAATCTATTGCTAGAATGAAGTTTAGTTTAAGCAAAATTTCAAACAGTTAGTGTGTTAGTCAAAAATTAGAGAAACAGAAAAGAAAAAGTGCTTGATCTAGATCTCCACTTCACATAATCATTGTCAATCTATTTCAATCCCCGGCAACGGCGCCAAAAAACTTGATGTGTATTTTCGGAAAACGAAAAATGAATTCCAAACACACAAAACTAACCGGCAAGTGCACCGGGTCGTATCAAGTAATAAAACTCACGGGAGTGAGGTCGATCCCATAGGGATTGAAGGATTGAGCAATTTTAGTTTAGTGGTTGATTTAGTCAAGCGAATCAAGAGTTGATTTGAGTGGTTTGTATTCAACAGAAGCTAAATTGCATGAAAGTAAAAGGGAGAAGGGTAGATTGCAGAGAATTAAAGAGAACAGAAAGTAAATAAGCTGAATCTTAAAGAACAAGTAATGTAAATTGCAGAAACTTAGATTGCAAGAAATGTAAATTGCAGAATCTTAAAGTGCAAGAAATGTTAATGGCTTGAATGGTAAAGGGAATTGGGAAGTGGATTTGCAGAAATTAAACAAGGAAAAGTAAATTGCATTAATCAGACAAGTAAAAAATGACTTGAATTGAACCGGATCTCAAACGGAAATGTAAATGAACTTGAAAAGCTTTAAACAGAGAATGTAAAATGCAAACTCCAGATCTCAGGACCCAAGAGACTAGATAACCGAGTCTAGATCTCAATGCCTTCCTAGATCCAAATGTAGAATTCAATTGCAAGAAATTAAAGATCAAAACAGAAGAAAGCTTGAATGTAGATCTCAATTCTCCAATGGTGCAGTAAAAGAAACAGAAAGAGATCTCAAGGTGAGATTGAGACAGAATTTCCCCAATTCTCCTTCCCCAAACTCAGAAACTCAGAACAATTCAAAATTCAAAAGCTCTCCAAAAACTACCCAGCAAAACTAGGAAGGAAAACCCCCCTAAAACTTAAATCCTAAGCTATTTATACACTTTCTTCAAATGGTCTTCAAGATTTGAATTGGGCCTTTGCTCTTGATGGAATTGGGTTGATAAAGGCCTTGGTTGATTGCTCTTGGAGTTGGAGAAAGATACATTGTGAACCGGGTTGAAATCATAAAAGTTTGAGTAAAAGTTTGAGGCAAACTTTTACTCAAACTTTTTATACCAGATGGCTTCTCTTGCTGCTACCAACATTTGGGCTAAAGTTTGAGGTCAAAATTTTGCTCAAACGTTGGCCCCCTTGTGTATATGTGTGGTGCCAACGTTTGCCAAAAAGTTTGAGGCAAACGTTGGCGCAAGCTTTTCTCCTCCAGGGTGTTGGTTTTGTGATGCCAACGTTTGCCAAAAAGTTTGAGGCAAACGTTGGCGCAAGCTTTTCTCCTCCAGGGTGTTGGTTTTGTGATGCCAACGTTTGCCAAAAAGTTTGAGGCAAACGTTGGCTCAAGCTTTTCTCCCAAAAGTTTGAGCTAAAGTTTGAGGCAAACTTTGGCTCAAGCTTTTTTTCTCTGGCATGTTTTCAACTCTTCTAAAAGTTTGAGCTAAAGTTTGAGGCAAACTTTGGCTCAAACTTTTTGTTCTCTCTTGCTCCTAGCCATTCCTTCTTCCTTCAACCTTCTTCAAAACTCTTTCCACCTATCATCAATCAATCAAAACAATCAAAGCTATGCCCCAAATCATGAGATTGTGTTTCTTTCATAATATATGACAATTATAGCATAAAATCTCATGAAAGTGCATGAATTCATACATGGTTGATTGAATCAAAGGAAACATGGAAATCTACCCAATTGGCTTGCTTATGGCTTAAGAAAGTGCATAAAATCAATTGAAAATAAAAGAAAAAGGCTAGTGAAACTAGGCTAAGATGACTTGTCATCAAGTGCTTCCTCCTTTCCTTTGACATGATATACTTCTTTGAGATATCTTTTACGAGATGATTTGGAGATTCCTCCCCCTGCGAATCCGCCATGTATCATGTGGACGTGTCTTTCTGGTGTACGAGGTGATCGCGCGGTTCGTCCGATATCTTCGTCCCTTCGTCTCTTTCTTTGATCATCATCTTGGGTTGCTAGAAACCGATCTAGTTTTCCTTCCCTCACCAACTTTTCTATAATGTTCTTTAAATCGAAGCACTCATTGGTTGAGTGACCTCGCACTCGATGGTATTCAAAATACTCATTCCGATTTCCTCCCCCTCTTTTGCCTTTGAGTGGCCAAGCTGGGGGTATTTTCTCCGTGTGGCAGACTTCTTTGTATACGTCAACTAGGGATACCTTGAGAGGAGTGTAATTGTGGTATTTTTTTATTTTCTCCCCTTGCCGATCTTCTTTCCTTTTGGATTCCTTGTCTTTATCTCGGTAGGAGACCCCAGATTTGGAGGTTTCTCCCAACCGAGCATTTTCTTCCATGTTGATGTATTTTTCTGCTCGCTTCTGTACTTCGTCTAAGGAGGTAGGGTACTTCTTTGATATAGATTGGCTAAAAGGTCCCTCTCGTAGGCCGTTGATGAGTCCCATGATGGCGGCCTCTGTTGGTAAGCTTTGAATGTCCATGCATGTTTTGTTGAATCTATCCATGTAGTTGCAGAGGCTCTCCCGTTCTCCTTGCTTGATCCCTAGTAAACTGGGGGCGTGCTTGGCCTTATTTTTCTGGATGGAGAATTTGGCCAGGAACTTTTTGGCCAGGTCGTCAAAGTTTGAGATGGACTTTGGAGGTAGGTTGTCGAACCATCTGATTGTCGTCTTCGTGAGAGTTGTTGGAAAAGCTTTGCAGCGAATGGCATCTGAGGCGTCGGTAAGGTACATTCTGCTTCTGAAATTGCTGAGATGATGGTTGGGATCTGTGGTGCCATCATACAAAATCATATCCGGGAGCTTGAGTCTTTTGGAATTTTGGTTTTCATGATTTTCCTGGTGAATGGATCTTGTTCTTTGCGTGAATTTTCCTCAGGAGCGGTCCGAGGAGCTTTTGATTTGAGATCGGCTTCTAATTGCTGTAGTTTTTCTTCCAATTCTCGACGCCACCGTACCTCTCTTTGCAAATCCTTTCCGATCTCCCGTTGTTGTTGGGATTCTTTCTCAAGTTGCTTTAAGCGATCTTGAAGTGTTTCTATTGCTCCTAGATTTGATGAGTTTTTGTCTCTGTTGGATTCCGGAGCATCCTTCAATGTAGTGTCCACGTTCTTGTGCGGTGTTCTATTTTCTAGATCTGAGTCGTGGTCGTTGTCATGGCCATCCGCCATGGTCTTGGGATGACTTCCAGGTTCCCCGATAATAGTGCCAATGTTCCGAGGGTTACCTAAAACTGGAGGTCGATCTCGGATGAGATCTTCTGTATTGGTCGGAGATGGTGTGTCTGGCTGGCTGGTGGCGGCCAGAGCTGTTGTGTCCGACTTGTTGGACTTGCTGCACTGCTGATGCTTTAAGTTAGCACGGGTATTAAGCAGGTTTATTGTAGAATCAGAGTATGAGTTATACCTGGGTGCTCCAGTGTATTTATAGTAGTGTGGGCTGACCTTTCTGATAAGATAAGTTAGTTATCTTATCTTATCTTATCTTATTTGGGGTGAAGTCAGCTTATCTTCAAGGGAACCGCCTTTATCTTTATAGGCTTGGATTGCCTTTGGATGTGGGTCGTATTCCTCTATTTGGGCCCGTTGTTGGGTTTTCTTGTTGATTTGGCCGACCTCTTTGAGAAGAGGTCGGATAGCCTGACCTGAAGAGGTCGGTCGCTTTGTCGCCAATCATCCCAGGTCGGGTAGCGCGACCCAGGGTATGAACAGTAACATATGGAAAATTTTATATCATTTCGAAGCCCCGCATGTTAGCTTTCCAACACAACTGGAACCGCCTCATTTGGACCTCTGTAGCTCACGTTATGGTCGATTGAGTGCGAAGAGGTCAGGCTTGACAGCTTTACGGTTCCTTCATTTCTTCATGAGTTCTCCCACTTTGCATGCTTTTCTCCTCACTTCTTCCATCCAATTCTTGCCTTATGAACCTGAAATTACTCAAAAAATATATCAAGGCATCAAATGAAATTAAAGTGAATTAAAATCACCAATTTTAGGGCCTAAAAAGCATGTTTTCACAATTAAGCACAAATCAAGGGAGAATTGAAAAACCATGCTATTTCATTGAATAACTGTGGGAAAAAGTGATAAAATCCCCCAAAATAAGCACAAGATAAACCATAAAATTGGGGTTTATCACCCTTCATGAGCTCTGATGAGTATTCTTCTTCTGAAGAGAATGAAGACGTCACTGAAGAGCAAGTTGCTAAGTACCTTGGTGCAATCATGAAGCTGAATGCCAAATTATTTGGTAATGAGACTTGGGAAGATGAACCTCCCTTGCTCACCAATGAACTGAATGCATTGGATAGGCAGAAATTACCTCAAAAGAAACAGGATCCTAGTAAATTCCTAATTCCCTGTAACATAAGCACCATGACCTTTGAGAAGGCTCTGTGTGACCTAGGGTCAGGAATAAACTTAATGCCACTCTCTGTAATGGAGAAACTTGGGATCTTTGAGGTGTAAGCTGCCAAAGTCTTATTAGAGATGGCAGACAACTCAAGAAAACAGGCTTATGGACAAGTAGAGGACGTGTTAGTAAAGGTTGAAGGCCTTTACATCCCTGCTGATTTCATAATCCTAGACACTGGGAAGGATGAGGATGAATCAATCATCCTTGGAAGACCCTTCCTAGCCACAGCAAGAGCTGTGATTGATGTGGACAGAGGAGAGTTGGTCCTTCAACTGAATGAGGACAACCTTGTGTTTAAAACTCAAGGATCTCCTTCTGTAACCATGGAGAGGAAGCATGAAAAGCTTCTCTCACTGCAGAGTCAACCAAAGCCCCTACAGTCAAACTCTAAGTTTAGTGTTGGGAGGCCACAACCAAACTCTAAGTTTGGTGTTGAACCCCCACATTCAAACTCTAAGTTTGGTGTTGGGAGGTTCCAACCTTGCTCTAATTATCTGTGAGGCTCCATGAGAGCTCACTGTCAAGCTATTGACATTAAAGAAGCGCTTGTTGGGAGGTAACCCAATGTTATTTAATTATATTTAATTTTATTTTTATTGTTATTTTGTGTTTTATTAGGTTGATGATCATGTGGAGTCACAAAAACAACAAAAAAATCAAAAAAAAAATGAAAAATAGCATTAAAAATAGCACACCCTGGAGGAGGAGCATTCTGGCGTTTAAACGCCAAAAACAAGCATCTTTCTGGCGTTAAACGCCAGAAACAAGCACCAAGCTAGCATTTAACGCCAGAAACAAGCATCTACCTGGCGTTAAACGCCAGAATCAGGCTACTTTTGGGCGTTTAACGCCAAAAATAGGCAGCAGTCTGGCGTTAAACGCCAGGATTGCACAGCAAGGGCATTTTACACGCCTAATTAGAGCAGGGATGTTAAGTCCTTGACCCCACTGGATCTGTGGGCCCATAGGATCCCCACAGGATCTGTGGACCCCACAGGATCCCCACCAATTCTTCTCTCCTCTTCACACATTTTCATAACTCTCTTCCCCAAATACCCTTCACCAATTACCCCAGTCACCCTTCCCCATCACCTCTTCACCATTCACATCCATCCCCTCTTCCCCATAAACCCCACCTACCTCCAAAATTCAAACTCTTTTCCCTCCCAAACCTACCCTAATGGCCGAACCCTAAACCTCCCCCCACCCCTATATAAACCCATCATTCCTTCTTCATTTTCACACAACACAACCCTTTCTTGTTACCATTGGCCGAATACACACCTCTATCCCTCTCCTCCATTCTTTTTCTTCTTCTCCTTCTTTCTTTCTTCTTTTGGTCGGGGACGAGCAAACATTTTAAGTTTGGTGTGGTAAAAAGCATTGCTTTTTGTTTTTCCATAACCATCAATGGCACCTAAGGCCAGAGAATCCTCAATAAAGAGGAAAGGGAATGCAATTGCTTCCACCTCTGAGTCATGGGAGATGGAGAGATTCATCTCAAAGGTCTATCAAGACCACTAATATGAAGTTGTGGCCAAGAAGAAAGTGATCCCTGAGGTTCCTTTCAAGCTAAAAAAGAATGAGTATCTGGAGATCCGACTTGAGATCCAAAGAAGAGGTTGGGAAGTTCTCACTAACCCCATTCAACAAGTCGGGATCTTAATGGTTCAAGAGTTCTATGCAAACGCATGGATCACTAGGAACCATGATTAAAGTGTGAACCCGAATCCAAAGCATTGGCTCACCATGGTTCGGG
>NC_029793.2:64112404-64157832 GCF_000816755.2 Arachis ipaensis
CCTCCACAAAACTATTGGGAGCAAATCAACACTTCCCTAGGAGAATTAAGTTCCAACATGGGACAACTAAGGGTGGAACACCAAGAGAACTCCATCATCCTCCATGAAATTAGAGAAGATCAAAGAGCTATGAGGGATGAGCAACAAAGACAACAAAGAGACATAGAGGAGCTCAAAAGCACCATTGGTTCTTCAAGAAGAGGAAGACGCCACCCTCACTAAGGTAGATCCGTTCCTTAATCTCCTTGTTCTTATTTTCCTGTTTTTCGTTTACTATGCTTTACATTTATGTTTGTGTCTGATTACATGATCATTAGTATTTAAGTGTCTATGCATTAAAGTTATGAATGTCCTATGAATCCATCACCTCTCTTAAATGAAAAATGTTTTAATTACAAAAAACAAGAAGTATATGGTTTCAAATTCATCCTTGAACTAGTTTAATTATTTTGATGTGGTGACAATACTTTTTATTTTTCTGAATGAATGCCGGAACAGTGCATATGTCTTTTGATATTGTGGTTTATGAATGTTAAATATGTTGGCTATTGAAAGAATGGTGAAAAAGGAGAAATGTTGTTGATAATCTGAAAAATCATAAAATTGATTCTTGAAGCAAGAAAAAGCAGTGAATACAAAAGCTTGCAAAAAAAAAAGAAAAGAAAAATGGCAAAAAAAAAAGAGAGAAAGAAAAAGAAAAAGCAAGCAGAAAAAAAAAGCCAAAAGCTCTTTAAACCAAAAGACAAGAGCAAAAAGCCAATAGCCCTTAAAACCAAAAGGCAAGGGTAATAAAAAGGATCCAAGGCTTTGAGCATCAGTGGATAGGAGGGCCTAAAGGAATAAAATCCTGGCCTAAGCAGCTAAACCAAGCTGTCCCTAACCATGTGCTTGTGGCGTGAAGGTGTCAAGTGAAAACCTGAGACTGAGCGGTTAAAGTCAAGGACCAAAGCAAAAAAAGAGTCTGCTTAAGAACCCTGGACACCTCTAATTGGGGACTCTAGCAAAGCTGAGTCACAATCTGAAAAGGTTCACCCAGTTATGTGTCTGTGGCATTTATGTATCCGGTGGTAATACTGGAAAACAAAGTTCTTAGGGCCACGGCCAAGACTCATAAAGTAGTTGTGTTCAAGAATCAACATACTGAACTAGGAGAATCAATAACACTATCTAAATTCTAAGTTCCTATAGATGCCAATCATTCTGAACTTCAATGGATAAAGTGAGATGCCAAAACTATTCAAGAAGCAAAAAGCTACTAGTCCCGCTCATCTGATTGGAGCTAAGTTTCATTGATATTTTGGAATTTATAGTATATTCTCTTATTTTTATCCTATTAGATTTTCAGTTGATTGGGGACAAGCAACAATTTAAGTTTGGTGTTGTGATGAGTGGATAATTTATACGCTTTTTGGCATTGTTTTTACATAGTTTTTAGTATGATTTAGTTAGTTTTTAGTATAATTTTATTAGTTTTTAAATAAAAATCACATTTCTGGATGTTACTATGAGTTTATGTATTTTTCTATGATTTCAGGTATTTTCTGGCTGAAATTGAGGGACTTGAGCAAAAATCAGATTTAGAGGTTGAAGAAGGACTGCAGATGTTGTTGGATTCTGACCTCCCTGCACTCAAAGTGGCTTTTCTGGAGCTACAGAACTCCAAATGGTGCACTCTCAATTGCGTTGGAAAGTAGACATCCAGGGCTTTCCAGAAATATATAATAGTTCATACTTTTCTCGAGTTTAGAGGATGCAAACTGGCATTCAATGCCAGCTTCCTGCCCTATTCTGGAGTTAAACGCCAGAAACAGGTTGCAAAGTGGAGTTAAATGCCAGAAAGAGGTTACAAACTCGCGTTCAACTCCAAGAGAAGCCTCTACACGTGTAAAGCTCAATGCTCAGCCCAGGCACACACCAAGTGGGCCCCAAAAGTGGATTTCTGCATCATTTACTCATTTCTGTAAACCCTAGTAACTAGTCTGATATAAATAGGACCTTTTACTATTGTATTAGACATCTTTGATCAGTTTTATGCTATCTTAGACCTTTATGGAGGCTGGCCATTCGGCCATGCCTGGACCTTGTTCTTATGTATTTTCAACGGTAGAGTTTCTAGACACCATAGATTAAGGTGTGGAGCTCTGCTGTTCCTCATGAATTAATGCAAAGTACT
Organism: Arachis ipaensis; assembly: GCF_000816755.2. Lineage (NCBI taxonomy): Eukaryota > Viridiplantae > Streptophyta > Magnoliopsida > Fabales > Fabaceae > Arachis > Arachis ipaensis. The sequence continues at coordinate 64,114,578 of NC_029793.2, forward strand.
ATTATTTTTCTATTCAATTCAAGCCTATTTCTTATCTAAGATATACACTTGTTCTTCAACCTGAGGAAGGTGATGATCCCTGACACTCATCATCATTCTCACCTATGAACGCGTGCCTGACAACCACTTCCGTTCTACTTGCAATAGCTTAAGTGCATATCTCTTAGCCTCCTGGTTCATGACGCATGGTTGCCTCACCTGAAAACCGAGCCGTCCATTCCATGAGATTAGAGTCTTCGTGGTATAGGCTAGAATTATTGGCGGCCATTCTTGAGATCCGGAAAGTCTAAACCTTGTCTATGGTATTCCGAGTAGGATCCGGGATGGGATGGCTATGACGAGCTTCAAACTCGCGAATGTTGGGCATAGTGACAGACGCAAAAGGATTACTGAATCTTATTTCAGTATGATCGAAAACCAACAGATGAATAGCCGTGCGGTGACACTGCATTTTGGACTATTTTCACTGCGAGGATAGGATGTAGCCATTGACGACGGTGATGCCCTACATAACGCTTGCCATGGAAAGGAGTAGGAATGATTGGATGAAGACAGCAGGAAAGTAGAGATTCAGGAGGAACAAAAGCATCTCCATACACTTATCTGAAATTTTCACCAATGAATTACATAAGTATTTCTATCCTATTTTACGTTTTATTTATCTTTTAATTATTAAAACTCTATAACCATTTGAATCCGCCTGACTGAGATTTACAAGGTGACCATAGCTTGCTTCAAGCCGACAATCTCCGTGGGATCGACCCTTACTCACGTAAGGTTTATTACTTGGACGACCCAGTGCACTTGCTGGTTAGTTGTGCGAAGTTGTGACAAAGTGTGATTCACGTTTGAGAGCACCAAGTCTTTGGCGCCATTGTTGATGATCACAATTTCATGCACCACCTCCCAATAAACGCTCTTTTATTATCACTGGCTTGACATCCTCCATTCTTTAATCTATTCAAATTTTGAACCTCCTTTTCTTTGTCCCATTGGCCTCCCAAATAGTGCTTTGCCCTGTGACCATTGGCTGTGAAATGACTCTTTGTTACTTCATCTAATAATTCCAGGGTTCCATAAGGAAAAACCTTTGTCACCACATATGGACCAGTCCACTTTGATTTGAGCTTGCCAGGGAAGATCTTGAGTCTTGAATTATATAGCAGTACTTGCTGTCCTGGTTTGAACTCCTTCTTTGAGATCTTCTTGTCGTGCCACCTCTTAGCTCTTTCCTTGTATATCTTAGCACTCTTATAAGCTTCTAGCCTAAACTCATCCAACTCATTTAGTTTTAGTAGCCTCTTCTATCCTGCTGCTTGAGAATCAAGGTTGAGGAGCTTAGTGGCCCAAAAAGCTTTATGTTCAAGCTCTACAGGGAGGTGACAAGATTTTCCATATAACATCTGAAATGGGGACTTCCCAACATGATTGAGTTGTTTCCCTCCCCTTCTGTGTCCAAGATCAGAAAGTCTGCAGGGAAGATAAACTCTCCAACCTTCACTAGTAAATTTTCCACAATTCCATTGGGTGTCTTGATTGATCTATCAGCCATCACTAGTGACATCCTAGTAGGTTTGATTTCTTCTATAGCAAGCTTTCTCATCATTGAGAAGAGCATCAAGTTGATGCTGGCACCAAAATCGCATAGAGCATTTTCCAATGTCATCTTGCCTATGGTGCATGAAACCACAAAACTCCCTGGATCTTTGAGCTTTGGTGGGATACCCCTTTGGATCACAGCACTACATTCTTCAGTGAGCATAATGGTCTCCTTCTCTTGTCAGCTTCTCTTTTTGTTAATAAGCTCTTTCAAAAACTTTGCATATAGAGGCATCTGCTCTAGTGCCTCGGCCAGTGTGATATTTATCTCCAATTTCTTGAAGACTTCAAAAAATTTAGGGAAGTGTTGGTCCTTAGTCTCCTTGTTGAACCTTTGGGGGTATGGCAATGGGGGTGTGAAGTTCACTCCCTGCCTTTGTTCCTTGGTTAGTTCTTCAATTGCTTCTTTCCTCTTTCTTGAGATTTGTGGCTGGTCTTCTGTTTCCTTGAGCTTCTCTGAAGTTTGCTTGCTTGCTGTCACTTCTTTGTTATTGGCTTCCTCTTTTTCAACTTGCTTCTTGTCATTTTTCTGTGGCTTATTGGTTGCTCCTTCATCTTTCACCAAGATCTTCCCACTCCTCAGCTGTATGGCTTTGCATTCCTCTTTTGGATTAGGAATGGTGTCGCTTGGTAATGAGCTTGATGGTCTCTCAATAGCAATTTGCTTGGAGAGTTGTCCAATCTGCCTCTCCATATTCTTCATGGAAGCTTCCTGATTTTTAGTTGTCATCTATTGGTGCTTCATCATTTTCTCCATTAAGATCTCCAAGTTGGTAATCCTCTGAGAGTCTTGTGAAATTGGTAGGTTGTGAGATGTTGAGGGTTGATGGTAGTTATTTTGATTGGTGGCTTGGTTATTGGATGGATGATGGTTAGAGTTAGGGTAAGTGTTTTGTGGTTTTCTGTATGTGTTTTGGTTATTATTCTGCTGGTTATTATGGTTTGTATTTTTCCAACTGTTTTGGTTTGAGTTCCTTTGCCATGGTTGTTGAGTCTGAGTGTGATTGTCTCCCCATCTGAGGTTGGGATGGTTCTTACAGGAGGGGTTGTAAGTGTCACCATAAACCTCATTGTGTCCAGAGCCTTGATTGTGCATGTAATTCACTTGTTCCTGTTGTTGGTCTTCACAAGCTTCTTTACCTTGCCCCCATGTGGTTGATGGCTGGCTTGTGTTGACTGCTGCAACTTGGAGGCTATCAATCCTTTTGGCCATTTGCTCAAATTGTTGTTGAATTTGCTGCTGCATCATTTTGTTTTGAGCTAGGATTGAGTCCACTCCTTCCAACTCAATCACTCCTTTCCTTTGTGATGGTTGGCGTTGCCTTTGGTGAGCAAAGAAATACTGGTTGTTAGCCACCATATCAATGAAATTTTGGGCCTCCTCTGCAGTCTTCATCAATTGTAAAGAGCTCCCTGCTGAGTGATCCAGAGCTTCCTGAGATTTCAATGTTAAGCCTTCATAAAAATTTTGCAATATGTCCCATTCATTGAACATTTCAGGAGGGCACTTCCTAATTAGAGCCTTGTATCTCTCCCATGCCTCATAGATGGGTTCAGTATCCATTTGTGTGAATGTTTGTACTTCAGTCTTCAACCTGATAATCCTTTGAGGCGGGTAAAATTTGGCAAGGAACTTGCTCACTAAATCTTCCCAATTGTTGATGCTGTCTTTTGGAAAGGATTCCAACCATTGAGTAGCTTTGTCTCTGAGGGAAAATGGAAATAACAGCAGCTTGTAACTATCAGGATGCACACCATTGGCTTTGACAGTATCACAAATTCTCAGGAAAGTAGACAAGTGTTGGTTTGGATCTTCAAGTGGTCCTCCTCTATAGGAGCAGTTATTTTGAACCAAAGTGATGAGTTGTGGCTTCAATTCAAAATTATTTGCATTAACATTTGGGGTAAGAATGCTACTCCCACAATGTCTAGGATTTGCAAATGTATAGGAAGCCAAAACTCTTCTCTGAGGTGGATTGTTGTTGTTGTTGGTCACTCCTGCTGGTGGATTTGTTGGGTTTGTTGAGTGTTCCTCCATGTCTTGGAATTCTTCTTCTAAATCCTCTTCTCCAACAATGCCTTTCCCTTTTTTTTGCTCTACTCAACCTCCGAAGGGTTCTTTCGTCTTGTTCACAAAAGGTGGGTATAACTCCCCTTATCCCTGACATACAAACCAATCATAAAAATCTCACAAAACCAGAAAAACCAAGAAAACTCCACTCTATTGCTAAAGTGAGGTTTTAGTTAGTTTAAACAAAAATTCAAACAGTTAGTGTGTTAGTCAAAAAGTAAAGAAACAGAAGAGAAAAAGTGCTTGATCTAGACCTTCACCTTCCTTAATCATTGTCAATCTACTCAATCCCCGGCAACGACGCCAAAAACTTGATGTGTGGAAAACGATCCAACACAAAACTCATCAGCAAGTGTACCAGGTCGCATCAAGTAATAATAACTCACATGAGTGAGGTCGATCCCACAGGGATTGAAGGATTGAGCAATTTTAGTTGGGTGGTTGATTTAGTCAAGCAAATAAGTGTTTATTTGAGTGATTTGTATCCAACAGAAGCTAAATTGCATGAAATTTAAAGGGAGAGGGATAATTGACAAGAATTTAAAGTGCAGAAGAATTAAAAGAGTTGAATCTTAAGGTGTAAGTAATGTAAATTGCAGAAACTTAGATTGTAAGAAACGTAAATAACTGAAACTTAAAATGCAAGAAATGTAAATGGCTTGAATCATAAAATGATTTGGGCACTGGGATTTACAGAAATTAAACAAGCAAAAGTAAATGACAATTAATAAAAAAAGTAGAAGATGAATTAAGATGCAGCAGGTCTAAACAAGAAAGGAAGAATTTCTTGAGAAACCAAACTGAAAGCAAAATGCAGCTTAATTGCAATAAAAGGAAAATTTAAGATCTCAGGGGTGGAGGAGACTAGAAAACAAGTCTAGATCTCAAGTCCTTCCTTGATCCAACAAGAGAATAATAGCAGAAAAATAAAAGACAGCTTGCATAAGAAGTAAAGATGAAAACAGTAGAGAAACTTAGATCCAAATCATAATTCCTTCAATTATGCAGTAAAATAAATAGAAAGAGAATTCAAGGTGAGATTGAAACAAAATTTCTTCAATTCTCCACCCAAGATCCAAAATAAAGAGTAGAAAGTGCAGAAGTAAGAACAAAGAAGAAGAGAGATCAATTCTCCTTCCCAATTCCCAAACCCCTAAAGCTAGAAAAATAAAAGTGGAAATTCAAAAAATAAGCAAAAAGATTAGCTAAAAGTAAAAAAAAAGTCCCCTTAACTCAAACTAGCTTCTATTTATACACTTCCTATTTTTGGATTTTAGAATTTAGAGTGGGCTTTTTAATTTTGTGAAGAATTGGATTTTATTTTATTTTTGTACTCAAAATTGAGTCATGGTGCACTCCCAGGGCACGGCTCAGTTAGAAAACCAAACTGAGTGCCCAAACTTACTTTCCTTGCCCAATTTGGTGTGCGTCCCAGCCTTGTTCATATTGCACTTCAATAGAGCTCAGTTGGAAAATTGAACTTAGCTCTATGTCTTGCCTTGGGTGTGTCCAGCGCGCGTTCTAGTCCCCTTGGCTTGCAATTTTGTTGCACATGACAAGCTCCTTGGTGTGCTTCCTAGCGTGCCAATGTGTGGAGAGTGGGGGGAGATAGTGCTCAGTTGGGAAAGTGAACTGAGCTTCCCTTCTTTCCTTGTGTAGCGCTCCACCTTTGAGTGTGAGGCCATGTGTTCGAACCTTGGGGGAGCCATTTTGGCTCATTTTCTTTGCACAAAGAGTAGCGCTCCTCCCTTGTTCTCCATGGAGCTCCCAGGTTCAAATCCTTGCCAAATCATTTTTGCTTAATTTCCTTACAAGCTAGGTAGCGTGAGGTTCCATGTTCGAACCTTGGGGAAGGCTTTTTGGCCAATTTTTCTTGTTTTCCTTGCAAGAAGCGTTCGTTGCTTCCCTTGGGTCATGAGTTCGAAACTTGGTGGCTTCATTCCTTGGAATTTTGCTTTGAATTTATTCTTGAACGAGCCCGATAAAGCTCACTTAGTGAACTGAGCTTTATGTCCTTGCCTTGCTTTCTTTGATGCTCAGTTCACTAAGTTAACTGAGCTTTGTGCCTTGCTTCCTCCTTTGGTTCTTTGTGAAGCTCGGTTCACTCACCCAACCTAGCTTTCCTTCTATCTCAATGATGCCACGCTTTTTCTTCTCCTTTGGCTATGCTTCTTGTTTCCTTTGGGCATGCTCCTTAGGCCACGCTTTTCTTATTTTTTTTCTTTTCTTCACCTACAAGTAATCAAAACAACCAATCAAAGTATCACCAAATTCATAAGGTTTAAAGTTCTTCCATAATTCAATTAATTTTAGCTTAACCCTCATGATTTTGTGCCAATTAAAGGGTGGTTGATTGATTCAACAAAACCATGAAGTTCCACTCCAAATTACTTACTTACAATGCAAGAAAGTGCATAAAACCTAATGAAACAAGTGAAAATTGCTTGAAAAGCTAGCATAAGATGACTTGTCATCAAGCATCTCTTTGGATAACTAAGTGTTTTGTAGCTAGGTTGCTCCTTATTGTGGACGTTCAGTTGGCAATCCCAAATCAGTTGATCTAAGTGGCCAAGTTTTGAAATACTCCTTAGAACTTACTTGTCCAAGCATATCCTAGTACAAAACCACCATAGGCATATGTCCTAGGGTCCAAGCTATTGGTGTCTAGCCTTATTGTTTGTTTCTTTGCCACTTCCTGGCTTTTTTTTTCTTTTTCTTTTTGTTTTGATCCATTCTCAAGGGACTTTCATTAATTGAAGGATCATAGTAGCAAACTAGCTTAAGCTTCAAGTAACATGTCATTATGCAGTATTTATTTTATGAGCTATCAATTGGATCAAACAAATACCACCACTAACTTTCATTCTAACTTTAGCAACATTGAACAATTACTTTTCTAGTTCAAATATCTCTCTTTTATTCAAACAGCAATGAAATAAAACAAATTCAAGCAAATGAAGGAGGACAATTATTATGCAAATCACTTTCTTTAGCAAAAACTTCCACTTGTAACTAAATGAACACTTTAGCCAGACATAAAGGAATCCCTAAATTGATACATTTCACAACAATAAAGATCAAGTGTAAATACAACCTGTTGGGTTGCAGCTTTTCATTCTTCCTTCTGTTGTGTCCTTTTTGAGTCATAATGCAGATTGTCTTCAAATGTTGGCTATATTCCTGCATGAGTCTCAAAAGTTGCTTGCTTCTCAAGCCCTTAAGGCAACTGGTTAGTATGCAGAGCTTATTTATGGGCTTTTGAACTTACTTTAGTGTGTGAACACCAAACTTAGTTCCTTGCCAACGCTCCTTATGCAACAAGTTAACCATGTGTAAGACCCTTCTGTCTTTGCTAAAGGTAATAGAACCAAAAAAGACTAGAAAACAGCAGATTGGTTAACTAGTTTATCTAAATGCTTGAAGCTAGCATTATGCAGAAGGTGAGAATGTGTTTTATGATGAGATTTTTGGTGGAACACCAAACTTAGAATCCTTCATTCTCCCTTAGATTATTTTGGTGTGCAACACCAAACTTAGCTTCTTGCAATATAGATAAAGCTAATTAACCTTTTTATTAAAATAGCTATGAAAAGAAAACTACCTCAGGTTGGGTTGCCTCCCAACAAGCGCTCTTTTATTGTCACTAGCTTGACATTGGCTCCTCATTAGGGTGGTTGATGACTGTAGTATCTCATCTTGTCTCCCCTCACTGTGATCTTCCTTTTAGTGCGTTGATGCTCAATTTCAGTATGCTCTAGTGAGAGTATTTTGCTGACAGTGTAGTAGTCATCAGCTTGTTGGCTTGCCCCCAGTTGTTGGTAGATTAACTGCACTTTATCCTCTTTTTAGAATCCCTCAGTTAGGATCTTTTTGTTCTTCCACCCCTTTTTAACCCTTTTTTTGCTTTTCTTCTTTCTGTGTGTGGATCCTTCCCCCTTTTTGGCGATGGACTGCATCTTTGGACTTTCCTTCCCAGTAGCTAACATTTCAATTTCTTCTTGCTTTCCTTCATCACTCTGCACAGTTTCATTTTCTTTTTTTCTTGTTGTGTTGTCTGTTTCTTGCTTTGGAAGGTAATTACTGATTGTCTTGTTGATTCCTTCCTTCCACTGCAAGTCTTCCTTGTCAGTTTCCATGTAATTCCTCTTTTCATCAATGAGCTGTGTTTCTGAAAATACATTCAGAGTGATACTTTCATCATGCATTCTGAGGGTCAGCTCTCCTTGCTCCACATCTATAATGGCCCTAGCTGTGGCCAAGAATGGTCTTCCAAGTATAATAGAATCACCTTCATCTTCATCTGAGTCTAAGACCACAAAATCTGTAGGGAATATAAATTTATCCACCTTAACTAGAAGGTTTTCAATCACACCCCTGGGACAGATCACTGACTTGTCCACTAATTCTAGAGACATTTGTATTGGCTTCACTTCCTCTATGCACAGCTTTCTCACCAGAGAAGAGGGCATTAGATTGATACTAGCCCCTAAGTCACACATTGCCTTGTTGATGATCATACTGCCGATGGTACAAGGTAGAAGGAAACTTCCAGGATATTCAAGTTTAGGGGGAAGTCCCTTCTGGATTAATGTCCTGCATTCTTCAGTGAGAAGCACTGTTTCCTTCTCTTGCCAACTCCTCTTTTTGTTGATGAGCTCTATCAAGAACTTTGCATATAGAGGCATCTGCTCTAGTGCCTCAGCCAGTGGAATGTTTATCTCCAATTTCTAAAACACTTCAAGGAATTTAGGGAAGTGTTGGTCTTTGGTCTCCTTGTTGAACCTTTGGGGGTATGGTAGTGGAGGTGTGAAGTTCACTCCCTGCCTTTGTTCCTTGGTTGGTTCTTCCATTGCTTCCTTTCCTTTCCTTGAAATTTGTGGCTGGTTTTCTTTATCTTTGAGCTCCCCTGTGATGACAAGTCATCTTATCCTAGGTTTTCAAGCAATTTTTCACTTGTTTTATAGGTTCTATACACTTTCTTGAGTTACAAGTAAGCCATTTGGGTAGAAATTTATGTGTATTTGGATTCAATAAACCATGAGTAAATTGATGCATTTTCATGAGGTTTGTGCTATAATTGCTTATATGTCAAGGATGATAAAAAGTCTCATGATTTTAGCATAGCTTTGATGCATTTGTTGATTGATGACAGGTGACCAAAAGGCTTGGAGGAAGGTTGAAGAAAGGGGATGGCAGAAGGCAGAAAAACCACCCTGGAGAAGCCAAAGTTTGTGCCAACGTTTGCCTCAAACTTGAGGTCAAACGTTGGTTCAACAACAAGCCCTGGAGAAGCCAAAGTTTGTGCCAATGTTGGCCTCAAACTTGAGGTCAAACGTTGGCTCAAAAACTAACCCTGGAGGAAGCAACGTTTGTGCCAACGTTTGCCTCAAACTTGAGGTCAAACGTTGGCTCACAAATACACCAGGGGGGAGTTAACGTTTGCGCCAATGTTTGCCTCAAACATGAGGTCAAATGTTGGCACAATTACACAATCAGGGGGACTTAAAGTTTGCGCCAACGTTTGCCTCAAACTTGAGGTCAAATGTTGGCTGCAAAATGGCCTTGGAGGGAGCATGTTTGAGCTTACATTTGACCTCAAACGTGAGTGACAGAAAAGCACCGTTCTGCATAATGATCAACACGCAAAGGTTTGAGTCAATGTTTGCCTCAAACGTTAACTCAAACTTGAAGGCTCCAAAGTCCAAATTGCAAACGGATTTCTTCTCAAGTCCAAGAGCAATCAACTGAGGCTATCTTCAATCTAATTCCATCAAGACCAAGGGCCCAAATTCAAGGCTTCAAGACCATTAGAAGAAAGTGTATAAATAGAAGTTAATTTGATTTAGAATCGACGGAACTTTTACTTTGAACATTGGTACCTCTTTTAGAATTTTTTTTGGAACTTTGATTTTGGATCTGGGAGGAGAATTGAATTCTCTTACTCTCTGGGTTTCTTGTTTTCTTTTCTGCAAATCTTGCTTGAGTCTTGGGGGTTGAGAATTGAAAAAATTCTGTCTCAATCTCATCTTGAGATCTCTCTCTGTTTTCGTTTTACTGCACCAATTGAGAAATTGAGATTTGAATTTACTTTTTCTACTGTTTGATCTTTAATTCTCTTGCAATTGATCTTTGAATTGGATCAAGGAAGGCAGTGAGATCTAGACTTGGTTTTCTAGTTTCTTGACCCCTGAGATCTTAAATTCTCTTTTAGTTATTGAAATTAAGCTACATTTCACTTTCTGTTAGTCTTCTCAAGCAATTATTCTTCTCATGTTTAGATTTGTTGCAATTTAGTTTTACTTGTTTAAATTTCTGCAATCCCAATTCCCAATTCCTTTTATAATTCAAGCAATTTATATTTCTTACACTTTAAGTTTCAGTCATTTACATTTCTTACAATCTAAGTTTCTGTAATTTATATTACTTGCGCTTTAAGATTCAGCTTCTTTACTTTCTTTTCCCTTTAATTTACAGTCAATTGCCCCTGTCCCTTTACGATTCGAGCAATTTAGCTTCTGTTGGATACAAATCACTCAAATCAACTCTTGTTCGCTTGACTAAATCAACCACTAAACTAAAATTGCTCAATCCTTCACAATCCAGCACAAAAACCACCCTAACAATAACAACCATTACGCACCACCACAAAACATATACTTCCAATCCCATCATACTTCACAATTCTCCCAAAACAACTCTCATCAACCATCCCATATGACGCAACCACAACCAAATCCAAACTTCCAAAGAATCTCTAGTCTAGAGATAATGATGGAGAAATTCATAAAAATTCAAGAGATGGCAATACAAGATCAGGAAGTAGCAAGGAAAATCAAACCATAACAAGCAAAAGCCAAGAAGCTTCGATCAAAAATCAAGAAGTCTCAATCATAAAACTTGAAAGGCAAATGGAACAAATGGTTAAACACATTGTAGAAATGGGGGAGAAAAGGGAAAATACCCTCCCCAGAACCACTGAAGATGACCCAAAAGACAACAAAAAAGCTGCTAGGTGGGAGAAATGGAAAGCAATCATAGAGGAAAGTGAGAGGACTATGGAAAAAGAAACAATTATCCCAGAAAAATACCACAGAGAAGTTCCACAAGAAGAAACAGAGGAAATGAAGCCCACATCAAGAGGAGAAAATCAAAGACAACAAGACTTTCAACTTCCATGATCAAAGAATGGAGGATGTCAAGCTAATGACAATAAAGAAGCGCTTGTTGGGAGGCAACCCAACCTGAGGTAGTTTTCTTTCCATTCAATAAAAAGGCAAAGTAACTTTCTCTATATTGCAAGGAGCTAAGTTTGGTGTTGCACACCAAAACAATTTAAGGGAGAATGAAGAATGCTAAGTTTGGTGTTGCACCAAAAATTTCATTTAAAAATACATTCTAACCTTCTGCATAAATGGTTGCTAGCTCCAAGCAAGCAGAGAAACTACCTAACCACTGTCTGTTTTATAGTTTTTAGTCTTATTACCTTTAGCAAAGAAAAAAAAAGAGTTCCACATATGGTCAATTTGATGCATGAGAACCATTGACAAGGTACTAAGTTTGGTGTTCCCACACCAAAGTAAGTTCAAAAGCCCACAAATTCATGCATGCTAACCATTTCTTCTTTCAAGTGCTTCGGGAACAAGCAACTTTCAATATCATTGCAGAGGTTTATTCAAGTTTTTTTTGGGAGGATTAAGCATCATCAATCAAAGAGATAAAGAGGAATGTGAAGACCAGCGATGATGATGATGAGGAGTAAAGCAAGTAAACCCCAAAATGTTGTATTGTTAAGTGATTATTTTGCATCAGACACTGCTATGATTGAAAGTGATATTGTACCCCTGTTTGTCTATCTGTCTGTCTAAGTATAGTTTCTCTGTAATTCAATAATTAAGATGCTTGATCATTCACAACCCTATACTCTCCAAACTTGTTTGCACTCAATGTCTTAAAAAGGCATCACATGACAGTTCTTTGAAAAGAAGGATTGAAGAATTAAACAGTTTTGAGGCAAGCAAAAGATTAGGAGAAGTGGTCGTTCTAGTTGTATGATTATGCATTGATGGTTGCATACTTATGAAAACTTGCATGGGAGCTCATAGGCAGGACATAGTGTTCAAAGAAGTATAGTGGATATTCTCAAACATTTATTGATCCAAGAAGCAGCAAACAAAAGAAAATAAATAAAATACAAAAATAAATAGAACATGGCCCAAGGTTCTGAGCATCAATTACTGGGCAGAAAAGAAGGAAGAAACAAAAACTCAAAGAGTTGTTATCCTAGTAAATGCTTGTGGTCGAATTGTGTCAAAGAGAGAGGCTTGAGCAAGTAAATCCTTAGGGGTGCTTTAACACCTAAAGCCTTAAAACCAACTGGTTTAGGAGTATTGATTGAAAGCTTTTCTAAAGAGCCGCTTTGAGACATGACACTTAGAATCAAGGCCAAAACACAGAAATTATAAGCTGCTTCAAGGTGATTACCTATAGAGAGATCTCCATGATATCATTTGGATAAAAGTCCTAGGACCTAAGACTTCCAAGATGTAGGGACTAGTAAGCACTGAAGCCCTTGCATAAGCATATAATTTAGAGTTTACCCCACTGTCACTTAATCACTTCACTCACAGGATATGACAAGTTATTCTTCAATCCACTTCTAATTGAAAGAACCTTCAAGCATAATTCTTTTCTTGCTTGGGGACAAGCAAGGTTTAAGTTTGGTGTTGTGATGACAAGTCATCTTATCCTAGTTTTTCAAGCAATTTTTCACTTGTTTTATAGGTTCTATACACTTTCTTGAGTTACAAGTAAGCCATTTGGGTAGAAATTTATGTGTATTTGGATTCAATCAACCATGAGTAAATTGATGTATTTTCATGAGGTTTTGTGCTATAATTGCTTATATGTCAAGGATGATAAAAAGTCTCATGATTTTAGCATAGCTTTGATGCATTTGTTGATTGATGACAGGTGACCAAAAGGCATGGAGGAAGGTTGAAGAAAGGGGATGGCAGAAGGCAGCAAAACCACCCTGGAGAAGCCAAAGTTTGTGCCAATATTTGCCTCAAACTTGAGGTCAAACGTTGGTTCAACAACAAGCCCTGGAAAAGCCAAAGTTTGCGCCAACGTTTGCCTCAAACTTGAGGTCAAAGTTGGGTCAAAAACTAACCCTGGAGGAAGCAACATTTGCACCAACATTTGCCTCAAACTTGAGGTCAAATGTTGGCTCACAAATACACCAGGGGGACTTGACGTTTGCGCCAACGTTTGCCTCAAACTTGAGGTCAAACGTTGGCACAATTACACAATCAAGGGGACTTAAAGTTTGCGCCAACGTTTGCCTCAAACTTGAGGTTAAACGTTGGCTGCAAAATGGCCTTGGAGGGAGCACGTTTGAGCTCACGTTTGACCTCAAACGTGAACTCAAACGTGAGTGACAGAAAAGCACCATTCTGCATAATGATCAACACGCAAACGTTTGAGTCAACGTTTGCCTCAAACATTGACTCAAACTTGAAGGCTCCAAAGTCCAAATTGCAAACGGATTTCTTCTCAAGTCCAAGAGTAATCAACTGAGGCTATCTTCAATCTAATTCTATCAAGGCCAAGGGCCCAAATTCAAGGCTTCAAGACCATTAGAAGAAAGTGTATAAATAGAAGTTAGTTTGATTTTGAATGGATGGAACTTTTACTTTGAACATTGGTACCTCTTTTAGAATTTTTTATGTAACTTTGATTTTGGATCTGGGAGGAGAATTCAATTCTCTTCCTCTCTGGGTTTCTTGTTTTCTTTTCTGCAAATCTTGCTTGAGTCTTGGGTGTTGAGAATTGAGGAAATTCTGTCTCAATCTCATCTTGAGATCTCTCTCTGTTTTCGTTTCACTGCACCAATTGAGAAATTGATATTTGAATTTACTTTTTCTACTGTTTGATCTTTAATTCTCTTGGAATTGATCTTTGAATTGGATCAAGGAAGGCAGTGAGATCTAGACTTGATTTTCTAGTCTCTTGACCCCTGAGATCTTAAATTCTCTTTTAGTTATTGAAATTAAGCTACATTTCACTTTCTGTTAGTCTTCTCAAGCAATTATTCTTCTCATGTTTAGATTTGTTGCAATTTAGTTTTACTTGTTTAAATTTCTGCAATCCCAATTCCCAATTCCTTTTATAATTCAAGCAATTTACATTTCTTGCACTTTAAGTTTCAGTCATTTACATTTCTTGCAATCTAAGTTTCTGTAATTTATATTACTTGCACTTTAAGATTCAGCTTCTTTACTTTCTTTGCCCTTTAATTTACAGCCAATTGCCCCTCTCCCTTTACGATTCAAGAAGTTTAGCTTCTGCTGGATACAAATCACTCAAATCAACTATTGTTCGCTTGACTAAATCAACCTCTAAACTAAAATTGCTCAATCCTTTAATCCCTGTGGGATTGACCTCACTAATGTGAGTTATTATTACTTGATGCGACCCGGTACACTTGCCGGTGAGTTTTGTGTTGGATCGTTTTCCACACATCACCATGAAGTTTGCTTGCTTGCTGTCACTTCTTTGTTGCTGGCTTCTTCTTTCTCAGCTTGCTTCTTATCATTTTCCTTTGGCTTCTTGGTTGTTCCTTCATCTTTCATCAAAACCTTTCCACTCCTTAGCTGTATAGCTTTGCACTCTTCTTTTGGATTAGGGATGGTGTTGCTTGGCAATGAGCTTGATGGTCTCTCAATAGCAATCTGCTTGGAAAGCTATCCAATCTGTCTTTCCATATTTTTCATGGAAGCTTCTTGATTTTTAGTTGTAAGTTTTTGGTTCTTCATCATTTTCTCCATTAAGAGCTCCAAATTGGTGATCCTCTGAGAGTCTTGTGAGATTGGTTGGTTGTGAGATGTTGAGGGTTGATGGTAAGTGTTTTGATTGGTGGCTTGGTTATTGGATGGATAATGGTTAGAGTTGGGGTAAGTGTTTTGGGGTTTTCTGTATATATTTTGGTTGTTATTCTACTGGTTGTTGTGGTTTGTGTTTTTCCAACTCTTTTGGTTTGAATTCCTTTGCCATGGCTGTTGAGTCTGAGTGTGATTATCTCCCCATCTGAGGTTGGGGTGGTTCTTCCAGGAGGGGTTGTAAGTGTCACCATAAACCTCATTGTGTCCAGAGCCTTGATTGTGCATGTAATTCACTTGTTCCTGCTGTTGATCTTCATAAATTTCTTCACCTTGCCCCCATGTGGTTGATGGCTGGCTTGTGTTTACTGCTGCAACTTGGAGGCTTTCAATCCTCTTGGCCATTTGCTCAAATTGTTGCTGAATTTGCTGTTGCATCATTTTGTTTTGAGCTAGGATTGAGTCAACTCCTTCCAACTCCATCACTCCCTTCCTTTGTGATGGTTGGCGTTGCCTTTGGTGAGCAAAGAAATATTGGTTATTAGCCACCATATCAATGAGATTTTGGGCCTCCTCTGCAGTTTTCATCAATTGTAAAGAGCCCCCTGCTGAGTGATCTAGTGCCTCCTGAGCCTTCATTGTCAAGCCTTGATAAAAATTCTGCAATATGTCCCATTCATTGAACATTTCAAGAGGGCACTTCCTAATTAGAAGCTTGTATCTCTCCCATGCCTCATAGAGAGTTTCAGTATCCATCTGTGTGAATGTTTGTACTTCAGTCTTCAACCTAATAATCCTCTGAGGTGGGTAAAATTTGGCAAGGAACTTGCTCACTAGATCTTCCCAATTGTTGATGCTATCTCTTGGAAAGGATTCCAACCATTGAGTAGCTTTGTTTCTGAGGGAAAATGAAAATAACAGTAGCTTGTAAATGTCAGGATGTACACCATTGGTTTTGACAGTATCACAAATCCTCAGAAAAGTGGATAAGTGTTGGTTTGGATCTTGAAGTGGTCCTCCTCCATAGGAGCAGTTGTTTTGAACCAAGGTGATGAGCTGTGGCTTTAGTTCAAAGTTGTTTGCATTAACATTTGGGGTAAGAATGCTACTCCCATAATGTCTAGGATTTGCAAATGTATAGGAAGCCAAAACTCTTCTCTGTGGTGGATGGTTGTTATTGTTGGCAACTCCTGCTGGTGGATTTGTTGGGTTTGTTGAGTGTTCCTCCATGTCTTAGAACTCTTCTTCTGATTCTTCTTCTCTAATGACACTTTTACCTCTTGCTTCTCTTCTTAATCTCCTGAGGGTTCTTTCGTCTTGTTCACAAAAGGTGGGTATAGCTCCCCTTGTCCCTGACATACAAACAAAACATGAAAATCACACAAAACCAGAAAAACCAGGAAAACTTCACTCTATTGCTAAAGTGAGGTTTTAGTTAGCTTAAGCAAAAATTCAAACAGTTAGTGTGTTGGTCAAAAAGTAAAGAAACAGAAAAGAAAAAGTGCTTGATCTAGACCACTACCTTCCTTAATCATTGTCAATCTAATCGATCCCCGACAACGGCGCCAAAAACTTGATGGTTTGAAAACGAATTTCCAACACCTAAAACTCACTGGCAAGTGTACCGGATCGCATCAAGTAGTAATAACTCACATGAGTGAGGTCGATCCCACAGGGATTGAAGGATTGAGCAATTTTAGTTGGGTGGTTGATTTAGTCAAGCGAATCAAGTGTTGATTTGAGTGGTTTGTGTTCAATAGAAGCTAAATTGCATGAAATTTAAAGGGAGAGGGATAATTGACAAGAATTTAAAGTGCAGAAGAATTTAAAAAGAGCTGAATCTTAAAGTGCAAGTAATATAAATTGTAGAAACTTAGATTGCAAGAAATGTAAATAACTGAAACTTAAAGTGCAAGAAATGTAAATGGCTTGAATCATAAAAGGATTTGGGATTTAGGATTGCAGAAATTAAACAAGAAAAAGTAAATGACGATCAGTAAAGAAATAGAAGAAGAATTGAGATGCAGTAGATTTAAACAAGAAAAGGAAAATTACTTTGAAAACCAAACAGAAAGTAGAATGCAGCTTAATTGCAATAACTAAAGGGAAATTAAAGATCTCAGGGGTGGAGGAGACTAGAAAACAAGTCTAGATCTCAAATCTTTTCTTGATCTAATAAGAACAATTGTTAAAGAAATGGAAGAGTAAATTGCAGAAGAAGTAGAAGATGAAAGCAGTAAATAGAATTTGGATTCAAATCTCAGTTGGTGAAACTTTGCCGAAAAAAAACAAAGAGATCCCAAGGTGAGATTGAAACAGAATTTCTTCAATTCTCCACCCAAGATCCAAGATAAGAAGTAAAGAGTGTAGAAGCAAGAACAAGGAAGAAGAGAGATCAATTCTCCTTTCCAAAAACTTGATGGGTTGGAAACGAATTCCAACACCTAAAACTCACCGGCAAGTGTACCGGGTCGCATCAAATAGTAAAACTCACTTAGAGTGAGGTCGATCCCACAGGGATTGATGGATCAAGCAACTTTAGTGGGTGATTAGTTTAGTCAAGCTAACATTGAAGTAAAATTGGATGAAATGTAGCCAACAGAAAGTAAATTTGCAGGAATTATAAAGTGCAGAAAGTAAATTGCATTAAAACTTAAAGAGCAAGAAATGTAAATTGACAGAATCTTAAATGACAAGAAATGTAAATTGCATCAAATGTAAAGGGGATTGGGTGTAGGAAATTTAAAGGAAAGCAATAAGCAGCACTTAGAACAACTGCAGAATAATTAAATTGCATGAAAAGTAAAAGGAATTGGGTGCTGGGAATTAAAACTTCAACAAGAAAATGTAAAGTGCAATCAATCAGAGAACTAGAAATGGAGATAAATTGCAAAAGATCTAAACAGATATTGAAAATTACTTGAAGAAATAGAACAGAAAATAAATTTAGCTCAATTATGAAATTTAAAAGTGAAATTAAAGATCTCAGGAGATCAATGAGACTAGAAAGTAGATCTAGATCTCAATTCCTTCCTTGATCAAACAGAAAGCAATTTGCAGAAGAAAATGAGGTTTAAAAATAGCAGAGAAGATTAAAACCCAATCCTTAGATCAATTGAGAGGAAGAGTGGAAGATGATTCTCAGAATTTGAATCAATGGAGCTCTTCAACCTCAATTCAAGATCCAAAATAGAAAAGCTAAAGTTGTAGAAGAAGAAGATTTAAAACAGCAAATGAAATTTGAATTATCTAGAAGAAGAACAAAGAGATTTCAGAGTGAGAATTGAAACAGAACTCCTTCAATTCTCCAATTAAAGTCAAGATGTAAAAGTGAGCTCTCTATTCTCCTTGCTCCCTATTGGAGCCAACCTTCTTTCTAAAATGACAATGATGCCTTATATAGGCTTTACAAAATGAAAATAAAAATGAAATTGAAATTCTAAACAAATTACAATTAAAATAAATTCCTAAGCTAACTAATCCTTGTGCCTTTGAGTGATGATAATGGGCTTAGCTTGCTTTGGATTTGAGGAAGAGTGGATTTGGATGGCCTTGGTTCAATTGGTGAAGAATTGAATTAAAATAGAATTTTTATTGAATTTTTGGCCCATGGGTGTTGCTCCCATGGCAATGCTCGGCTCATGGGGAGAGCACAGCATTGGTGCTTCAAGAGTGAGGTTCCAGGTTCAAGCCTTGGTGGAGGCATTTCAGCTCAAATTTTTGGAGAATAACTAAAGGGTAGCGCTCCTCAAGCTCCCTGGTTCAAATCCTTGTGAAGCCATATTGGCTTAGTTTCCTTGCTTTTTCTTTGGGAGAGAGCACGACAATGCTCTCCAAGAGAGCGCTGTGCTCTCCAAGTGAGCGCTACTTTGCTTTGGAGTGAGGCTCCAGCTTCGAACCTTGGTGGAAGCATTGGCTGATTTTTTTGCTTGTTTTTTGCCCTTAAAGATGCATTTCACTCGTGCCTTAATTTCATGCCAAATATGGATTTCCATATATCGTTGGAAAGCTCTGAATGTCAGCTTTCCAACGCAACTAGGAGCACATCAATCGGACGTTTGTAGCTCAAGTTATGGCCCTTTGAAGGAGGCATGGTCATGTTGTGAGCGCCCAGGTTTTAACTTAGCGAAAATTTTGCTTCCAAGCTCATTTTGCATCACGATAAAGCTCAGCTCTTAGCAAGAGCTGAGCTTTGTGTGCTGATTGCCAATCTTCTTTAATTTGGTCATGGGCCACGCTTTTAAAAGCGTGGCCTAAGGCTCCAATGTGTGCTCCAACTTCAAAGTGTGCCCCAAAGCTCTTTTTTTTTCTCTTTTTTAGCTTATTTTGTGCTTCTTTGCTTCTTTTTCTTCTTATTTCCTACAAGATTTATAAAATTAAAAGATCAAGGAAATATACCATTTAAGCACAAAAGCATTCAATATTTAAGCACAAATAATCAATTTCTTGTATGAAAAAGCATAGAAAAACATGACATGGTGACATGTCATCAAAAACAACCAATCAAAGTATCACCAAATTCACAAGGTTTATAAATCATTCAAAAACCAATTAAATTTAGCTTAAACCTCATGATTTAGTATCAATTAAAGGGTGGTTGATTGATTCAACAAAACCATACAATTCCATTCCAAACTACTTACTTACAATGCAAGAAAGTGCATAAAACCTAATGAAACAAGTGAAATTTTCTTGAAAAGTTAGCCTATGGTGATTCGTCATCACTACACCATGACAGTTGACTTTTTTTGCTGCACTTGTTCACAAATTAAGAATAGATTAATTTAAAAAAGTTAAAATTTTAATTTTTTTATTTTTCGGATAATTTGAAATTTTTAATTTTTTTACAATTAGAAAAAAACTATTTTTTAAGTTTAAAAATCAAAAAAATAAATTTACAACTCTGTTATTTAACAGATATTGTTAGACTTTATTTTATTTTTCTAATTGAAATAAAAAATGATATGTGGAAAACGCTCCAACACAAAACTCACCGGCAAGTGTACCGGGTCGCATCAAGTAATAATAACTCACATGAGAGAGGTCGATCCCACAGGGATTGAAGGATTGAGCAATTTTAGTTTAGTGGTTGATTTAGTCAAGCGAATCAAGTATTGGTTGAGTGGTTTATAATTGACAGAAGCTAAATTGCATGAATTGTAAAGGGAGAGAGAAGAATTGCAGTAAATTAAAGGGAACAAGAAGTAAAAGTGCTGAAACTTAAAGAACAAGTAAATTGAATGGCGGAAACTTAGATTGCAAGAAATGTAAATAACTGAATCTTAAAGTGCAAGAAATGTAAATTTCTTGAATTATAAAGGGGTTCAGGGAGCTGGGATTGCAGAAATTAAACAAGCAGAAGTAAATTGCAACAAAACAGAAGAGTAGAAGGTGAATTGAAGTAAAGTAGATCTAAACAGAAAAGTAGAAATGCTTGAGAAAATAAAACAGAAAGTGATGCTTAATTTGCAGCAATTAAAAAGATGTTGAAGATCTCAGGAGTGGAAGAGACTAGAAAACAAGTCTAGATCTCAAATCCTTCCTTGATCCAACAAGAGCAATTGCAAAAGGGAATAAAGAAAAGTAAATTGCAGAAAGTGTAGAAGAAGATGCAGTAAACAGAAATGGAAATTGAATTATGCAGAAAAGTAAACAAGAGGTCTCAAGGTGAGATTGAAACAGAAGTTCTTCAATTCTCTACCCAAGATCAAAAGCAAGAAAATAAAAGAGTGCTCAAGCAAGAACAAGGAAGAAGAGAGATCAATTCCCCTTCCCAATTCTCTTAGATCTAAATTCAAAAATAAAAGCTCAAAATGAAAATGAAAGTTCAAAGAAAAATTTCAAAGTAAAGTCTAGAGATCCTAATTAAATCAAACTAGCTCCTATTTATACACTTTCTATTCTTGGATTTTAGAATTTGGATGGGCTTTTTAATTTGGTGAAGATTTGAATTTAATTGGATTTTTGAATGAATTTCAGCCCATGTGAAAGTTGCTCCCAGGAGGATGCTCTGCTCATGTGGGGAGCAGAGCATTGGAGCCTTGTGTGGGGATCCTTTGTTGCGTCCAAGGCTGGGAGACGCATCAGGGGAATGCTCCGCTCATGTGGAGAGCGGAGCATTGGGGCCTTGTGTGCATGTCTTGCGTGCACCCCAACTCCCTGGCCGTGTCAAATGTTGCACGCCTTGCTTCCCTGGACCGTGTCAAGCATGCTTGTGTGTGCCAAGCTTCAGCGCTCTGCTCTCCTTGTGAGCTGAGCATTGGTGCTTCCAAGGGGAGGTCCTTGGTTCGAAACTTGAGGGAAGCATGCGCTGGTGCCATTTCCTTGGTTTCTTGTATTGCCTTTGCTCCTTGCTTCCTCATGGTGCTGTGTTCGAAACTTGGGGGATGCTTTTGGCCAATTTTTGGCTTGTTTTCCTTGTGAGTAGCGCTCCCCTCCTTCCCTTGGGTCATGGGTTCAAACCTTGGAGCAAGTATTGGCAACTTATTTCCTTTGATTTAGTTTTGGTGGAAGCTCGATAATGCTCCCAAGGAGAGCGGAGCATTGTTTTTCCTTTCCTTGTTTCTTGGCTTCAAATTGTGCTCAGCTCTCAAGGGGAGCAGAGCATTGAAGCTTGCCTCCTTGGTTCATTGTTGCGCTCCCTTGGAGAGCACTGGGCTCTTGGGGAGAGCTTTGTGGCTTCCCTCCTTTCATGTGCCACACTTCTCAATTCCCTTTGCCACATTATTTTCTTCCTTGGGCCATACTTCTTAAGCCATGCTTTCTTATTTTCTTCTTTTCTTCACCTACAAGAAATCAAAACAACCAATCAAAGTATCACCAAGTTCACAAGGTTTATAAATCAATAGAAATCAATTAAATTTGGCTCAATCCTCATGATTTAGTATCAATAATATGGTGGTTGTTTAATTTAAAGAAACCATGCATTTCCATTCCAAATTACTTACTTAAAATGCAAGAAAGTGTATAAAATCTAATAAAAACAAAGAAAAAGACTAGTAAAACTAGGCTAAGATGACTTATCATCACAACACCAAACTTAAAACTTGCTTGTCCCCAAGCAAGAAGATAATTGTGCTCAAAAGTTCTTTCAATTGGAATGGATTGAAGAATAACTTGTATTGTCCTGCGAGTGAAGTGATTAATTGACAGTGGGATGAACTCTAGATTATATGCTCATACAAGGGCTTCAGTGCTTACTAGTCCCTACATCTTGGAAGTCTTAGGTCTTAGGACTTTCATCCAAATAGTATCATGGGGATCTCTTTATATGTAATCACCTCGAAGCAGCTTATGATTTCTCTGTTTTGGCCTTGACTCTAAGTGTCATATCTCAAAATGGCTCTTTAGATAAGCTTTCAATCAATACTCCTAAACCAGTTGATTTTAAGGTATTAGGTGTTAAAGCACCCCTAAGGATTTACTTGCTCAAGCCTCTCTCTTTGGCACATTCGACCACAAGAATTTACCAGGATAACAACTCTTTGAGTTCTTGTTTCTTTCTTCTTTTCTACCTATGATGACATGTCATCATGTCATATTTTTCTATGCTTTTTCTTTGTTTTTTTTAGGTTTTATGCATTTTCTTGAGCCATAAGTAAGCCATTTGGGTAGAATTTCATGTTTTCCTAAGATTCAATCAACCATGGATAAATTGATGCATTTTCATGAGTTTTTGTACCATAATCACTTGAATTTCAAGAAGAAGAAGAAATCTCATGATTTTGAGCATAGCTTTGGTGTGCTTGGTTAATTGATGATAGTGATGACAAGTCATCTTAGTCTATTTTAACTAGCCTTTTTCTTTTGTTTTCAATTGAATTATGCACTTTCTTGAGCCATAAGCAAGCCAATTGGGTAGATTTTCATATAGAGCTCCAAATAATGTGCTCCCAACGGCATTGGAAAGTAGACATCCAGGGCTTTCCAACAATGTATAATAGTATGGGGGTGGACAATACATTTGAGCCTCCAGAACTGGCGTTTTCGCCAACATTTGAGGGCTAACGTTACCTCAAACGCTGCACACCAAAGCCAGCGACCATGCCCTCTTCAAATGATCATAACTTGAGTTGTAGATGTCCAATTGAAGTGATTCCAAGTGGGTTAGAAAGCTGACATTCAGAGCTTTCCAACCATATATGATAGTCTATATTGGGCATAAAATTGGCAACATGACAAGAGGACAAAGTTGGCGCCATAAATGTGCATAAGGGAGGCCAACGTTAGGGTCAAAGTTAGACCCCTAACTTTGGCTCAAACTTTAGGTCCAACTTTGGCTAACCTCAAACCCGGTTCAATTCGGTTCCTCTTCAAACTCCAAGAGCAATCAACAAAGGCCTTTATCAACCCAATTCCATCATGAGCAAGGGCCCAAATGATCATCACTCAAAGGCACAAGAAATAGATAAAATAGGAATTTCATTTAATTGTAATTTGTTTTTAATTTCATTTTCATTTCCATTTTGTAAAGCCTATATAAGGCATCATTTTCATATTTGTAGTGGAGGCTGGCTCCACTAGGGAGCACTAGGATTCGAGAACTCTCTCTTTAATTTTCTTTTCTTTGTTTTTGAGTCTTGGGTGGAGAATTGAAGGTGTTCTGTTTCATTCTCCCTCTGAGATTTCTCTCTGTTTACTTGCTGCATAATTTGAAGGAATTGTGATTTGAATCAAAACTCTCTTTACTGCTTTCCTCTCTATTTTCTTCTGCAATTATTCTCTGTTGGATCAAGGAAGGAATTGAGATCTAGACTTGGTCTCTAGTCTCATCCAACCCCTGAGATCTTCAATCCCTCGTTCAGATTTTGCAATTGAGCCAAGTTGCTTTCTGTTTTGATTTTTCAAGTGATTTTCCAAATCTGTTGAACCTGCTACATCTTTTACTTCTCTGTTTGATTGCTATTTACACTTCCTTGTTTGCTTTCTTTAATTTCTCTGCACCCAATTCCCTTTACATTTGATACAATTTACTTTTCTTGTCATTTAAGATTTTGCCAATTTACTTTTCTTGCAATTTAAGTTTCAATGCAATTTACTTTCTGCAACTTTAAATTCATTGTCCTTTACTTCCTGTTGGTTACAATTTCACACAATTCACATCAATGTTAGCTTGACTAAACTAATCACCCACTAAAGTTGCTTGATCCATCAATCCCTGTGGGATCGACCTCACTCCCGTGAGTTTTATTACTTGATGCGACCCGGTGCACTTGCCGGTTAGATTTGTGTGTTTTGGGAGAAATTTATTTTTCCTACAAAATACTCATCAGATAGGTAAAAAGAGCTTTGAAGAAGGTTGAAGAAAGAAGAAATGGCAAGGAGCAAGCGAGAACAAAAAGCTTAAGCAAAAGCTTGCCTCAAACTTTAGGTCAAACTTTTGGAAGAGTTGAATTCACCCTGGATGGAGCAAAAGCTTGCGCCAACGTTTGACCTCAAGCTTTTAGGCAAACGTTGGCACCACAACAAATACACCCTGGAGAGAGCAAAAGCTTGTGCCAACGTTTGACCTCAAGCTTTTAGGCAAACGTTGGCGCCACAACAAACACAACCTGAAGGGGTATATTTCCAATATGAATAACTTGAGCTACAGAGCTCCAAATGAGGTGATTCAAATAGCAATGGAAAGTAGGAATCGAGAGCTTTCCAAGCATATATTGCACTACATGGTGGACACTAAAATTGAGGGAGAAAACTGCCCCGAAATGTGCATAAACGAACATGGTGGCAACCTGCAGTGAGGCCAACTGACCTCTGCACCTTCGACGGAATATAACTCGAGATGTAGAGCTCCAAATGATGCGCTTCCAACAACATTAGAAAGTAGACATTCAGGGCTTTCCAAAAATATATAATAGTATGGGGTGGACAATGCGTTTGAGCCTCCAGAACTGGCATTTTCGACCACGTTTAAGGCAAACTTTACCTCAAACGTTGCACACCAAAGCCAGCGACCCTGTCCTCTTCAAAGGAGCATAACTTGAGTTGTAGATGTCCAATTGAGGTGATTCTAATTGGGTTAGAATGTTGACATTCAGAGCTTTCCAACCATATATAATAGTCTATATTGGGCATAAAATTGGCAACGTTGACAAGAGGACAAAGTAGCACCCCAAGGCTTGATATGCAACAAGAGGGATCCACGTTTGGCTCAAAGTTTGACCTCAAACTTTGGCTCAAACGTGGATGACAGCAAAATGGCCATCTGCATGATGAGTTTGGTGAATAAGTTTGAGTAAAAGTTTGCCTCAAACTTTGACTCAAGCTTTAATGGTTCATAGCCCGGTTCACAAGTGGGTTTCTCTCCAACTCCAAGAGCAATCAACAGAGGCCATCTTCAACCCAAATCCAAAGCAAGCAAAGCCCATTATCATCACTCAAAGGCACAAGAGATAGATAAAATAGGAATTTCATTTAATTGTAACTTGTCTTTAATTTCACTTTCATTTTCATTTTCATTTTGTAAAAAGCCTATATAAGGCATCATTCTCATTTTAGAAAGAGGCGAGCTCTGCTAGAGCATTAGAAGGTTAGCTCCATTAGAGAGCACTAGAGGCTGGAACAGAGAGCTCTCTCTTAGTTTTCATTTTTGTTTTGAATCTCAGGTTGAGAATTGAAGAAATTCTGTTTCAATCTCATCTTGAGAATTCTCTCTGTTTACTTGCTGCATAATTTGAAGGAATTGTGATTTGGATCTAAATTGTCTTTACTGCTTTCTTCTCTATTTTCTTCTGCAATTATCCTCAGTTGGATCAAGGAAGGAATTGAGATCTAGACTTGTTCTCTAGTCTCATCCAACCCCTGAGATCTTCAACTTTCCTTTAGCTATTGCAATTGCGCTGCATTTCACTTTCTGTTTGGTTCCTCAATTCAATTTACATTAAGCTTGCTGCAAATCTCATTTACATTTCCTGCACAATTTTAAATTCCTCTGCAATTGCTCTAAATTCTGATTCACTGCAATTTTACTTCTCTATTTACATTGCTCTCAGTTTACTTTCCAGCAATTTAAGCTTTCTGCAAGAGTTCTAAGCTTTGATCTATTGCTTTCTTTAATTTCCTGCACACAATTCCCCTTTACATTTTGCTGCAATTCACTTTTCTTGTCATTTAAGATTTTGCCAATTTACTTTTCTTGCAATTTAAGTTTCATGCAATTTTACTTTCTGCAACTTTAAATTTCGTGTCATTTAAAATTCTGTTGGTCACTTTTCACTCAAATCATCAATGTTAGCTTGACTAAACTAATCACCCACTAAAGTTGCTTGATCCATCAATCCCTGTGGGATCGACCTCACTCACGTGAGTTATTATTACTTGATGCGACCCGGTACACTTGCCGGTTAGATTTGGGTGTTTTGGAAATTCGTTTTTCCACAAATTTCCCCATCAAGTTTTTGGCGCCGTTGCCGGGGATTGATTTAGATCAACAATGATTAAGTGGGTGAGAAGTCTAGATCAAGCATTTTCTTTGTTTTTGTTTTCTGTTTCAAAGTGAAACCAAGGTGTTTGAGTTTTTGCCTCACTAAGAAATTCTCATCTTTGATATGAGTAATTTCAATTTTCCTTGGTTGTATTTGTTACAAAACTCAAATGGAGTTCAACTTATCTTATGATCAAACATGTTTTATGGGATATTACCCACCATCACCAATCTCTAATGGTGGCTGGGAATATCACCAAGAAAATACAAATTCTGAGCACTCCAATTCATGGAGATTTGCTTCAGAGACACAAGATGAGCAAGAAAACCATATGGGATATTTTCCTCCACCACAAAATGATGAAAGTCATGATTCTAATGGTGGCTAGAAAGGGAATTCTAATGCTCCATATGATATTCATCCAAAGATATCATCACTTGACGATGCTTCAACAGAAAACCCCTTTCAAAACTCACCACCCACACAAACTTCCATGAACAACTCAAGGTTTTCAAAGTTTGAATCCATGCTCAAAAGATATGAGAAGAAGACAACGAAAGTTTGGAAAGAACAAGAAAACTCCCTCAAAAACATGGAAGTGCAGCTAGCTCAATTGGTGAGTGCAATGAAGAAGGAGGAAAAACAAAAAGGAAGAGGCTTCTGAGTCAAGTGGATTTTTAGTGAAGAAAAAAGAGGTGGTGGAAACATTTGAACCTGAACTTGCATATTCATAGAGGCCACTTGAGATGACAAGGGAACATGAAAACTCACAACTTCTTCAAACCCCCCTGGACTAAAAAGTCTCAACAATTGAATCTGAGATTAAAAGATATGAAGAGGAGATGAAGAAATGTTGGGAAGATCAACAAACCTCCTCCATGAAAGAGCTATTAAAACAAATGTTGAGTGTAAAAGAATGAGTGGAGGAGCAAGAAAGTGAGGAAGTCATTCTAGAAAATTTACACTCAAGTGAGGAAGAGTTCATGGAACCACCGATTCAAAAGGCTCTGGATGAATACAAAACTCCAATAATCACACAGCAACCAAGACTTGGATTCAAAGAAGTGAAGGCAACTAACAAGAGCACCAATCCTGTCCCTGATCCAGCAAGCAAGATCAATCAAGCCATTTACAAAAGGAAGCTTGCTGAGGAAAGGCCAAGGCAAGGGACAGTAGCTGAAACTTCTCCTCCTTTGAAGTCATTTCTCTTAACAAATTGGAAGAAGAGGAAGAAAGTAAAGAACAGGTAGACAGTAGGTACATTTCTTCTCCTTGCTTTGTTCAAATTCAATAAATTGGCATATGGTTACATTCTAAGTTTGGTGTTGCCCTGCAACAAATTGTTTTCCATCTTCATAGATGATTGCATCAATTTTACATGGAAGTGTCACACTAAGATTCTAAGTTTGGTGTGCCACTTAATCTCCTATGCAAGTCATCCAGCAGCACCACTTGTTTGCAATCACAATGTCTCTGTTCCTCTGTGCCTTCATATCTTTAATTTTGCTTGCTTAAAACACATGTGCTACTAACATTTCATTGTATAAGACATTCATGATCCATCTTAGCCCCATAGCCATTGTTCTAATTATTGCTTGAGGATGAGCAAGAATTCTGAGTTTGGCAAGGGAAGGAGCAAGAATAGAGGAAAAAGAACAACAATAATGAAGATGAACTACAAGGTTGTAGAGTTCCTTTTCTCCTCATTTGTTTCCAGCACTTAAAATGCATGATTGTCTTTATATTCTCTATGTGCATGTGTGGTATGAATAAGCATAGCTTGAATACTGATAATACTGATAAGCTTGTTTCAAGGAAGAAATATAAGAGAAAGATTTCATAAATTGAGCTAGAGAGAAGCATCAATCATTTACATCTCTTTTGTAATTGTAGCATGCATAGAAAACTAGCTTGCCATGAACATTGAGTTGCTATTCTTCTTACCTTGGATTGTCAGTCTCTATTGCATGATTCTTTTCTTGCTTGGGGACAAGCAAGGTTTAAGTTTGGTGTTGTGAAGACATGTCATCATGTCATGTTTTTCTATGCTTTTTCTTTGTTTTTTTTAGGTTTTATGCATTTTCTTGAGCCATAAGTAAGCCATTTGCGTAGAATTTCATGTTTTCCTTAGATTCAATCAACCATGGATAAATTGATGCATTTTCATGAGTTTTTGTACCATAATCACTTGAATTTCAAGAAGAAGAAGAAATCTCATAATTTTGAGCATAGCTTTGATGTGCTTGGTTAATTGATGATAGGTGAAAAGAGCTTTGAAGAAGGTTGAAGAAAGAAGAAATGGCAAGGAGCAAGAGAGAACAAAAAGCTTGAGCAAAAGCTTGCCTCAAACTTTAGCTCAAACTTTTGGAAGAGTTGAATTCACCCTAGATGGAGCAAAAGCTTGCGCCAACATTTGACCTCAAGCTTTTAGGCAAACGTTGGCGCCACAAAAAATACACCCTGGAGAGAGCAAAAGCTTGCGCCAACATTTGACCTCAAGCTTTTAGGCAAACGTTGGCGCCACAACAAACACAGCCTGAAGGGGTATACTTCCAACATGAATAACTTGAGCTACAGAGCTCCAAATGAGGTGATTCAAAAAGCAATGGAAAATAGGAATTGAGAGCTTTCCAAGCATATATGGCACTGCATGGTGGACAATAAAATTGAGGGAGAAAACTGCCCCGAAATATGCATAAACGAACATGGTGGCAACCTGCAGTGAGGCCAACTGACCTCTGCACCTTCGACGGAGTATAACTCGAGCTGTAGAGCTTCAAATGATGCGCTTCTAACAACATTGGAAAGTAGACATTCAGGGCTTTCCAACAATATATAATAGTATGGGATGGACAATGCGTTTGAGCCTCCAGAACTGGCGTTTTCGACCACGTTTGAGGCAAACTTTACCTCAAACGTTGCACACCAAAGCCAACGATCCTATCCTCTTCAAAGGAGCATAACTTGAGTTGTAGATGTCCAATTGAGGTGATTCTAATTGGGTTAGAATGTTGACATTCAGAGCTTTCCAACCATATATAATAATCTATAGTGGGCATAAAATTGGCAACGTTGACAAGAGGACAAAGTAGCACCCCAAGGCTTGATATGCAACAAGAGGGATCCACGTTTGGCTCAAAGTTTGACCTCAAACTTTGGCTCAAACGTGGATGACAGCAAAATGGCCATCTGCATGATGAGTTTGATGAATAACTTTGAGTCAAAGTTTGCCTCAAACTTTGACTTAAGCTTTAATGGTTCATGGCCCGGTTCACAAGTGGGTTTCTCTCCAACTCCAAGAGCAATCAACAGAGGCCATCTTCAACCCAAATCCAAAGCAAGCAAAGCCTATTATCATCACTCAAAGGCACAAGAGATAGATAAAATAGGAATTTCATTTAATTATAATTTGTCATTAATTTCACTTTCATTTTCATTTTAATTTTGTAAAAAGCCTATATAAGGCATCATTCTCATTTTAGAAAGAGGCGAGCTCTGCTAGAGCATTAGAAGGTTAGCTCCATTAGAGAGCACTAGAGGCTGGAACAGAGAGCTCTCTCTTAGTTTTCATTTTTGGTTTGAATCTCGGGTTGAGAATTGAAGAAATTCTATTTCAATCTCATCTTGAGAATTCTCTCTGTTTACTTGCTGCATAATTTGAAGGAATTGCGATTTGGATCTAAAATGTCTTTACTACTTTCTTCTCTATTTTCTTTTGCAATTATCCTCTGTTGGATCAAGAAAGGAATTGAGATCTAGACTTGTTCTCTAGTCTCATCCAACCCCTGAGATCTTCAACTTTCCTTTAGCTATTGCAATTGCGCTGCATTTCACTTTCTGTTTGGTTCCTCAATTCATTTTACATTAAGCTTGCTGCAAATGTCATTTACATTTCCTGCACAATTTTAAATTCCTCTGCAATTGCTCTAAATTCTTATTCACTGCAATTTTGCTTCTCTATTTACATTGCTCTCAGTTTACTTTCCAACAATTTAAGCTTTCTGCAAGAGTTCTAAGCTTTGATCTATTGCTTTCTTTAATTCCCTGCACCCAATCCCCCTTTACATTTTGCTGCAATTCACTTTTCTTGTCATTTAAGATTTTGCCAATTTACTTTTCTTGCAATTTAAGTTTCATGCAATTTTACTTTCTGCAACTTTAAATTTCATGTCATTTAAAATTCTGTTGGTCACTTTTCACTCAAATCATCAATGTTAGCTTGACTAAACTAATCACCGACTAAAGTTGCTTGATCCATCAATCCCTGTGGGATCGACCTCACTCACGTGAGTTATTATTACTTAATGCCACCCGGTACACTTGCCGGTTAGACTTAGGTCTTTCGGAAATTCATTTTTCCATAAATTTCCCCATCAGCCTAGTAATTGATGCTCAGAGCCTTGGGCCATGTTCTTTTGTTTTTGTATTTTCTTTATTTTCTTTTGTTTGCTGCTTCTTGAATCAATAAATGTTTGAGAATCTCCACAATACTTCTTTGAACTCTATGTCCTGCCTATGAGCTCCCATGCAAGTTTTCATAAGTATGCAACCTCAATGCATAATCTTACAACTAGAACCACCACTTCTCCTAATCTTTTGCTTGCCTTAAAATTGTTGAATTCCTCAATCCCTCTTTTCAAAGAACTTTCATGTGATGCATTTTTGAGACATTGAGTGCAAACAAGTTTGGAGATTATAGTGTTGTGAATGATCAAGCATCTTAATTATTGAAGTGCAGAGAAATTATACTAGACAGGAGGATAGATAAGGGTATAATATCATTTTCAATCATAGCAGTGATGTAAAATAATCACTTAACAATATAACATTTTGAAGTTTGCTTGCTTTACTCCTCATCATCATCATTGCTGGTCTTTACATTCCTTTTTCCTCTTTTTGGTTGACGATGCTTAATTCTTCCAAAAGCTTGTATGATACTCTGCAATGATATTAAAAGTTGCTTGTTCCCAAGTAATTGAAAAATGGTTAGCATGCATGAGTTGTTTGTGGGCTTTTGTACTTACTTTGGTGTGGAAACACCAAACTTAGTACCTTGCCAATGGTTCTCGAGCATCAGACTGACCATATGTAGAACTTCTTTTTCTTTACCAAAGATAATAAAACTAAAGATTAGGAAACAACAGAATAGTTAATTAGTTTATCTAAATGTTTGAAGCTAGCATTGTGCCGAAGGTGAGAATATGTTTTATGATGAAATTTTGGTGGAACACCAAACTTAGAATACGTCATTCTCCCTTATATTGTTTTAGTGTGCAACACCAAACTTAGCCTCTTGCAGTCTAGATAAAACTAATTGACCTTTTTATTAAAATAGCTATGAAAAGATAACTTCCTCAGGTTGGGTTGCCTCCCAACAAGCGCTTCTTTATTGTCACTAGCTTGACATCCTCCATGCTCTGATCATGGAAGTTGAGGCTTCTGTTTCCTTTGATTTTCTCCTCTTACTGTGGGCTTTCTTTTCTCCATTTCTTCTTGAGGAACTTCTCTGTGGTGCTTTTCTTTGATGATTGCTTCTTTTCCCGTAGCCCTCTTCTCACTTGCCTCTATAATTGCTTTCCCTTTCTCATACCTGGCAACTTTCTTATTGTCTTTTAGGTTGTCTTCAGTGGCTCTGGGGAAAGTATTTTCCCTTTCCTCACCCATTTCTGTAAGGTGCTTAGCCAGTTATGCCATTTGCCTCTCAATTCTTCTGATTGAGGTTTCCTGGTTCTGTGTTATCTCATCTTGGTGCTTCATCATT
Source organism: Arachis ipaensis (assembly GCF_000816755.2). Lineage (NCBI taxonomy): Eukaryota > Viridiplantae > Streptophyta > Magnoliopsida > Fabales > Fabaceae > Arachis > Arachis ipaensis. The sequence goes on from NC_029793.2 coordinate 64,146,309, forward strand.
CTCTATATTAAGATCTCCAGGTTGGTGATCCTCTGAGAGTCTTGTGAGATTGGTTGGTTGTGAGGTGTCTGAGGTTGGAAGGGTGACTATTGTGGTGGTGGTGTGTAGTGGTTGATGTTGGTATGGTGGTGTTTTTGCTGGTTTGGGAAATTGGGGTTGTTGTAGTTGGAGTCCCTTGGCCCTTGATTTTGGTGCTCACTCCTCCTCCAGTTGTAATGAGTCCTCCAGGGTGGGTTGTACACATCACCTTGGAACTTGTGTTGGAACATGCTTGAGGTACTACTTGGAGAGTGTGTTTGCTCATGATTTTGTTGCCCACAGTTAATTGCTCTAAAACCTTTTTCAGATTGATTCTAACCATGGGGATTTTGAGGTAGGTTATGTGCATTTGCCACAGCAGTTCGCAGCCCATCAATTTTTCTGTCCATCAGTTCTAGTTGTTGCTGAAGCTGTTGATGTATCTGCTTGCTTTGGGCCATGATTGCACTGACACCTTCAATTTCCACCACTCCCTTCTCTTGTGTGAATGATTGCACTTCTACTTTTAGCGTATCAATTCCCTAGGGTTGTTTCAACTAGGCCAGGAATTCACTCATTAGATTCTCCCATCCGATTATGCTTCCCTATGGGAAGGCTTCAAGCCGTTGAGCAACATCGTTCATGGTGATGGGCGGATGCTTCAATTCATGGGTTACATTGTCATCTGGGGTGAGGACACTACTCCCGCAATAGCTAGGATTCGTTGACGTCTCTTTAATGATCTGCACAATCACAAACAGTCTAAATGAAGATTGAATATACTCATACCAAAATATGGTCAGAGGGTTAGTTGACACAATATGTCAAACAGTTAATAGACTTGAAAGATCAATAGGAGAAAATTGCTTCTCTCGTATATTCAATCAAGCAACAGCATAGGATTCACACAGAGCCAGAAAAAAACCAGAAGAACTCTACTCTATTGCTAAAGTGGTGTTTTAGTTAGCTTAAACAAAAATTCAAACAGTCAGTGTGTTAGTCAAAAATTAAAGAAACAGAAAAGAAAAAAAAATTGCTTGATCTAGATCTCCACTTCACTTAATCATTGTCAATCTAATTCAATCCCCGGCAACGGCGCCAAAAACTTGATGTGTGAAAAACGCTCCAACACAAAACTCACTGGCAAGTGTACCGGGTCGCATCAAGTAATAATAACTCACATGAGTGAGGTCGATCCCACAGGGATTGAAGGATTGAGCAATTTTAGTTTAGTGGGTTTAGTGGCCAAGATCAAAAGCAAGAAAATAAAAGAGTGCTCAAGCAAGAACAAGGAAGAAGAGAGATCAATTCTCCTTCCCAATTCTCTTAGATATAAATTCAAAAATAAAAGCTCAAAATGAAAATGAAAGTTCAAAGAAAAATTTCAAAGTAAAGGCTAGAGATCCTAATTAAATCAAACTAGCTCCTATTTATACACTTTCTATTCTTGGATTTTAGAATTTGGATGGGCTTTTTAATTTGGTGAAGATTTGAATTTAATTAGATTTTTGAATGAATTTCAGCCCATGTGAAAGTTGCTCCCAGGAGGATGCTCTGCTCATGTGGGGAGCAGAGCATTGGAGCCTTGTGTGGGGATCCTTTGTTGCGTCTAAGGCTGGGAGAAGCATTAGGGGAATGCTCCGCTCATGTGGGCAGCAGAGCATTGGAGCCTTGTGTGCATGTCTTGCGCGCACCCAACTCCCTGGCCGTGTCAAATGTTGCACGCCTTGCTTCCCTGGACCGTGTCAAGCATGCTTGTGTGTGCCAAGCTTCAGCGCTTTGCTCTCCTTGTGAGCTGAGCATTGGTGCTTCCTAGGGGAGGTCCTTGGTTCGAAATTTGAGGGAAGCATGCGCTGGTGCCATTTCCTTGGTTTTTTGTATTGCCTTTGCTCCTTGCTTCCTCATGGTGCTGTGTTCAAAACTTGGGGGATGCTTTTGGCCAATTTTTGGCTTGTTTTCCTTGTGAGTAGCGCTCCCCTCCTTCCCTTGGGTCATGGGTTCAAACCTTGGAGCAAGTATTGGCAACTTATTTCCTTTGATTTAGTTTTGGTGGAAGCCCGATAATGCTCCCAAGGAGAGCGGAGCATTGTTTTTCCTTTCCTTGTTTCTTGGCTTCAAATTGTGCTCAGCTCTCAAGGGGAGCAGAGCATTGAAGCTTGTCTCCTTCGTTCATTGTTGTGCTCCCTTGGAGAGCACTGGGCTCTTGGGGAGAGCTTCGTGGCTTCCCTCCTTTCATGTGCCACACTTCTCAATTCCCTTTGCCAAATTATTTTCTTCCTTGGGCCATACTTCTTAAGCCATTCTTTCTTATGTTCTTCTTTTCTTCACCTACAAGAAATCAAAACAACCAATCAAAGTATTACCAAATTTACAAGGTTTATAAATCAATAGAAATCAATTAAATTTGGCTCAATCCTCATGATTTAGTATCAATTAAATGGTGGTTGTTTGATTTAAAGAAACCATGCATTTCCATTCCAAAATACTTACTTATAATGCAAGAAAGTGCATAAAACCTAATAAAAACAAAGAAAAAGACTAGTAAAACTAGGCTAAGATGACTTGTCATCACAACACCAAACTTAAAACTTGCTTGTCCCCAAGCAAGAAGATAATTGTGCTCAAAGGTTCTTTCAATTGGAATGGATTGAGGAATAACTTGTATTGTCCTGTGAGTGAAGTGATTAAGTGACAGTGGGGTGAACTCTAGATTATATGCTCATACAAGGGCTTCAGTGCTTACTAGTCCCTACATCTTGGAAGTCTTAGGTCTTAGGACTTTCATCCAAATGGTATCATGGGGATCTCTTTATATGTAATCACCTCGAAGCAGCTTATGATTTCTCTATTTTGGCCTTGACTCTAAGTGTCATATCTCAAAGCGGCTCTTTAGATAAGCTTTCAATCAATACTCCTAAACCAGTTGGTTTTAAGGTATTAGGTGTTAAAGCACCCCTAAGGATTTACTTGCTCAAGCCTCTCTCTTTGGCACATTCGACCACAAGCATTTACCAGCATAACAACTCTTTGAGTTCTTGTTTCTTTCTTCTTTTCTGCCTAGTAATTGATGCTCAGAGCCTTGGGCCATGTTCTTTTGTTTGCTACTTCTTGGATCAATAAATGTTTGAGAATCTCCACAATACTTCTTTGAACTCTATGTCCTGCCTATGAGCTCCCATGCAAGTTTTCATAAGTATGAAACCTCAATGCATAATCGTACAACTAGAACCACCACTTCTCCTAATCTTTTGCTTGCCTCAAAATTGTTGAATTCCTCAATCCCTCTTTTCAAAGAACTTTCATGTGATGCATTTTTGAGACATTGAGTGCAAACAAGTTTGGAGATTATAGGGTTGTGAATGATCAAGCATCTTAATTATTGAAGTGCAGAGAAATTATACTAGATAGGAGGATAGATAAGGGTATAATATCATTTTCAATCATAGCAGTGATGTAAAATAATCACTTAACAATATAACCTTTTGAAGTTTGCTTGCTTTACTCCTCATCATCATCATTGCTGGTCTTTACATTCCTTTTTCCTCTTTTTGGTTGACGATGCTTAATTCTTCCAAAAGCTTGTATGATACTCTGCAATGATATTAAAAGTTGCTTGTTCCCAAGTAATTGAAAAATGGTTAGCATGCATGAGTTATTTGTGGGCTTTTGCACTTACTTTGGTGTGGGAACACTAAACTTAGTACCTTGCCAATGGTTCTCGAGCATCAGACTGACCATATGTAGAACTTCTTTTTCTTTACCAAAGATAATAAAACTAAAGATTAGGAAACAACAGAATAGTTAATTAGTTTATCTAAATGTTTGAAGCTAGCATTGTGCCGAAAGTGAGAATATGTTTTATGATGAAATTTTGGTGGAACACCAAACTTAGAATACTTCATTCTCCCTTATATTGTTTTGGTGTGCAACACCAAACTTAGCTTCTTGCAGTATAGATAAAACTAATTGACCTTTTTATTAAAATAGCTATGAAAAGATAACTTCCTCAGGTTGGGTTGCCTCCCAACAAGCACTTCTTTATTGTCACTAGCTTGACATCCTCCATCCTCTGATCATGGAAGTTGAGGCTTCTGTTTCCTTTGATTTTCTCCTCTTACTGTGGGCTTTCTTTTCTCCATTTCTTCTTGAGAAACTTCTCTGTGGTGCTTTTCTTTGAGGATTGCTTCTTTTCTCGTAGCCCTCTTCTCACTTGCCTCTATGATTGCTTTCCCTTTCTCATACCTGGAAACTTTCTCATTGTCTTTTAGGTTGTCTTCAGTGGCTCTGGGGGAAGTATTTGCCATTTCCTCACCCATTTCTGTAAGGTGCTTAGCCAGTTGTGCCATTTGCCTCCCAATTCTTCTGATTGAGGTTTCCTGGTTCTGTGTTATCTCATCTTGGTGCTTCATCATTCTCTCTATTAAGATCTCCAAGTTGGTGATCCTCTGAGAGTCTTGTGAGATTGGTTGGTTGTGACGTTGGGATTTTTGCCAGTAAAGAATGTCATAAAAACAGTCGCGTTGTAGATATAGTCTCTAAACCGACAAAAATCCCTTCGTACAAACGTTTTGGGTGTCACAAGTAAACAAGTAATTAAAAATTGTTAACCGAGTATTCAAACCTCGGGTCATCTTCTCAAGGAACTGCGAGGAAGTATGTTCTTATTATTGGTTATAAAGGTTGTAATCGGGGTTTAGAAGGTGAGAAGCAAGTAATTTAAATGACGAGTGAATTAAATGGCAATTAAAAATAAATAATAACGGTGAAACAACTTTTGGCAAGATAAGGGAAATTAGAAGTCCAACTTAGTTATCTCTCTCAACAATAATGAAAGTTGTATCTTAATTCCACTTGGTCAACCTTTACCAGGGCAAAGGAAAGTTAAGGGACTAATTAAATTGACCTTTGAATCCTAATTATTTCCTAAGAAAAGGTTGGGATTATTTAAGTTCAGCTCAATTAGCAAGATAACAATTATCAGTTATGTTGAGTTTAATAAATGTTGAGTTACTGAATTCTTAACCGGGACCAAAAGGGGAAAAAGTAAAATTGCTAAAATAATAAAAATGTCCTTAGATGAGAAGCGATGATAACTTAAATCAAAGAGAACAATCATGAACTGAAAATACCTCAATTATCATAAATTCAAATAGCAATCTGTGACATGGAATAATTCATAAATCAAATTATAATAATCAATTCAAATGTTGGAATAAATAAATGTAGAACCAAAATAAAAGAACATTAAAACCTGGATCCAGAGTTACTCCCAAAACAAGAAGAAGTCCTAAATCCTAAGAGAGAGAGAGAATCTCTTTCTAAACTAAATCTAAATCATGAAAACTAGAAATTGGCGAGCTCTCTCTGAATGGGTGCATTCCCACACTTTATAACCTCTGGTCTATGCTGTCTGTACTTGGATCTGGGCCAAAAAGGGCTTCAGAATTCGCTGGGGGCGTATTCTGTAAATTCTGATACGTGGCCTCTGTCACGCGTCCGCGTGGGTTACGCGGTCGCGTCATTTGGAGCTTTTCCTTGTCACGCGGTCGTGTCAGTCACGCGACCGCGTCATGTGCGTTCTGCTTAAGACGCGTGGTCGCGTCAGTCATGCGGCTGCGTCGCTGTTGATTCGTGCTTGGCACGCGATCGCGTCATCCATGCGATCGCGTGGATACCAGTTTCCTTAAAGCTCCGTTTTTCTTCTTCCTTCCATTATGTTTCCTTTTTCATCCTTTGAGTCATTCTGTCTTAGAAAATCTGAAACTACTCAACACACTTATCACGGCATCGAATGGAAATAAAGATAATTAAATTAATTGATTTTAAAGCTTAGGAAACATGTTTTTCACAATATGACATAATAAGGAAGGAAAAGTAAAACCATGCAATTAATGTGAATAAGTAGGTGAAGGATTGTATAAATCACTCAAATTAAGCACAAAAGAACTCATGAAATATGGGTTTATCAACCTCCCCACACTTAAACACTAGCATGTCCTCATGCTAAATCCAAGGTAAATAACTAATGTTAAAGTGATGGAATGTCATGCAATGCAACCTAATTTAAATGCAACTACCTAAATGAATCATGCAACTCTAATTTATTCACTCATATATAAAGCTTACATGTAGTCAAGTTAATCCAAATTCTCAAGGAGTCATGTATATATATAGCCAACCCTTAAATAATAAAGCATTTTAGCAAATGAGATGGGAAAGAAAACTTTGTACAAACTTGCAAAACATTTAGTAAATTAAGTACAGATATATGTTGATGAGTTATTGAACCCTCACTGGATTTTGTGTTTACTCTCTAGTCACTCAGTGTTTATTGGGTTTATTCACTCCATCTTTCTTTTTATTCTTAATTTCTATTGCTTTGTTCTTCATCTAACCAATCAACAATTATAGAATATAGTCATACCAAAAAGTCATGAGGTCTTTAATTAAGGTTGTAATGGGGCCAAGGTAAATGTAAGGATTTATGTACAGGGTTAAGTGAGCTAATAAGCGAATCCTTAATTAGACTAAGATCTCACCTAACATACATTTCTAGCAAGATAAAACTTCTTTACCTATTCTCCCATATTATCCCACTTATTGTTACATGCTCATGTTTCACTCTTTTATTTTTATCCCATTGGTGCATTGTTTTTATTTTGTATTGGGAAATTTCTTTTGTATCCCCTTTTATTCAAATGCTGAAAAAAATAACTTTCTCTCTCTCTTTTTTTTTTTTTGATGCACATGGTAATTGAATCACTTAGATTTTCTCATGAGCATGCTTCCCAAATTTTATTTTATTCCTTTTAACTTTTCTACCTTTTGTTTTTATCATCCATGTTCCCAAAAGGTTTCCCACATTCTACTCTATTTATAATTTTCTATCTTAAGCTAACCAAGGATTCACTTGGGATTTTCTTTTGTTTTTTTGCTTAAGGCTAGTAATTTGGCTAAATAGAATAAAGGGGTTTTAAAAGGCTCAAGGGGGCTAACAAGGGTGATGTAAAAGGTAGGCTAATTTGGGGTGAGTGAGCTAAAATCAAATGATGGCCTCAATCATTCTCTTGGTATGTATCTATTCCATATTCTATAATTGGACATATAGATTAAAGCAAAGGAAAGAACATCAGAATAAAAAGAAATGTAACACACAGAAATGAAATTATAGTTTGAATGCAACCACATAATTTAAGCTCAAGACTCACAGGCTGTGTGTTCTCTAACTCAAGCATCATATATCATTTATATATTGTATGCAGGTTTAGTTAAAAATTCCCATTATTCTCATAAAAAAATTATTTAGGGTGGCTTTTAAAGTTTTAATGTCCCTCCTTGATGAAATGTTGTCAGCTTAACTACATCATGTAATGCTATATACAAGTTTTGTGGATTTAAATCTGATATGTTCAATTTCCTAGCTTACTTCCTTTTTATATTTTTCAATTTAAACTAAGCTATAACTAAGCTATCTTATGTAAAAAGGGTAAACTATACTAATTGATCCACTAATAAGTTAGAATTGCAAACTAAACTAAATAACTAAAATGAACTAAATAACTAAAATATGAACAAAATTTGCAAAATACAGAAAATAGAGTAAAATACACAAGTAGCAATGTATAAGTACTCAGAAAATAACAATAAAAGAAAAAGAGAAAAAAAATACAGAAAAATATCCAAAATAAAAGAAAAAGTATGTAGTAGTTCACCAAAATAAACGCCAGAGATGGCGACCTCCCCACACTTAAAAGGAAGCATCGTCCTCCATGCTCAATCAAGCCGGGTGTGAAGGAGTGTCATCATTGGGAGGGATGGTAGCTGGGGTCTCTGTGGCGGTGGTGGGCTGAGAGTCTGGCTGCTGTAGAAGAGGGACTGACTGGAGCGGGATCTCCGGATCTGCAGCCTCAAGCTGATGTGGGGCCTCCTGCTGTGGTGTGGCGTGCTCTGTGCCTGCCTGCTGATGAGTCTTCGCCTGGGAATGAGGCTCCTCCTCGTGCTCATCCTCCTACTCCTCTGATGGCTCTGATGGTGTGTCGGGCTCGGAGGGGATGTCGGCACCCTGTCTGATCATCAGCTTCAGATGGGAATAGCGTCACCTACTGCGGCGCTCCAATCTCTCATACCGGCGCCTGTTACGGCGCTCTATCTGATCAAGCTGGCGGAATAGACGGTGCACGAGGCGATAAACCGTCTCAGAGGCGGGTGGAGGTGCAGTGGTGGCAGCAGGGGCAGCAGGGGCAGCTGTGGATGAAGAAGGTCCAGCAGACGGAGGGGCTGTCTCATCAGTAGTAGTGACAGGTGGTGGTCTGTAGCCCAAAGCAAGGAAGTTCCTGCTGTGAGGGATGATCTTCCTGCAGTCCGCTGCTGGTGGTCGCTCATCGGCATCCTCTCAAGGCACATCAGCCTGACGGCCTAGCCGTGTAACCAGATAAGGAAAGGGGAGGGTGCCTCGGATGTGGACCCTGGCCATATAATGCCGGATAAAACGAGGCAAGTATAGGTCCTTACCCTCCAGCACACACCAAAGGAGGGTGATCATGGTAGCCGGGATCTCCGTCTCGTGAGTACTCAGCATCACAAAATTACTCAAGATCTGATGCCATAGCCGAGCCTCATCATTCAAGTACACTCTCTTGATCCCTCTAGGCATAGTGGTGTTCTGACCCATCTCCCAAGGAACAGTAGGGTCGAGAGCTATCCGTGCCTTTACGGCGTCCCAATCAAACCGTATCTGGCCCATGTCCTCCTCAGCCTGTGCAAAACCATCTGGTTGGTCAGACTTGGCTGGGAGCTGGAGAATGGTCTCTATGGCCTCCTCAGTGACCAGAATTTGCTTTCCCCTCAAGTTCACTGCATCTAGGGTAGTAAGGTAGTAGTTGCAATAGAATTCCCGGACCCAAGATGCATTGACCTTTGTCAGTGGTCTCTCCAGAAAGAACCAGCCCCGTTGCTTGATTTGCTCAGTAGTGTATTGCTGGAGGGCTTCTGGAATCTTCAAGGTACGTTCCAGGTATAGATTTCTGGAGTTTGCAAAAGTCGGGTACTTCAGCTCACAGTACTTGTTTACAAATTTTATAGGATCAGTCGAAGGGAGCAGCTGGTCAGCTTTTTCCTGCTGTGTGAAGTTCTTCTCCCGCCATGAGGAATCGTGCATGAGGGCAATGATGGACTGGGAGGAATCTCCTCTATTGCGCTTGCCAGTAGCCTTCCCTTTGCCTTTCCTCTGTGAGGTAGACATCCTGAAAAACAGAAAACCAGGAAATGGTGATCGCGTGGGTCGCACGATCGCGTCGCTGGAATTCGTGCTAAACGCACGACTCCAGCGCCGTTTCAGCACAACTCTCTGTCTCCTTTTGGGGTGATATGCAATCCATGCGACGCGATCGCGTCGCTCACGCGGTCGCGTGGGATTGGTATTGGGTAAGTGACGCGATCGCATGGGGCATGCGATCGCGTGGGCCAATTTGTGCGGAACGCACAAGAGCCGCACGATTCCAGCCCAACTTTCTGTTCGTTGGATCCTTACGCCGATATATATATCACGCGGCCACGTGGGTCACGCGGTCGCGCGGGTGGTGTTTTCCACGATATGACGCGATCGCATGGGGCATGCGGTCGCGTCGTGCATCCCTTTTTTTTTTTAACTGAAAATTGCAGGATGCAGTGATTAACGTGAATGCTATGCATGATTCCAGGTTAATGTTAAAATAAAAAGAGGGTAAATTGAAAACAATAAACAATAAATAGATTGAGAAAGAAGCGACCATACCATGGTGGGTTGTCTCCCACCTAGAACTTTTAGTTAAAGTCCTTAAGTTGGACATTGGAAGAGTATCCTGTTATGGTGGCTTATGTTTAAATTCGTCCAAAAATTTCCACCAGTGCTTGGAATGCCAATAGCCTCCGGGGTCCCAAACTAGGCATGTAAAGCTTCTGAGCAGCTTCAAACAGATATTTAGCCTCCCGGGATGACGAATGTTAGAATATAATCCATGATCCCAAGCTGTGTTTTTAGATCTGCCTCCGTCTTGATCTACATGTCTCCATTCGGGCGGGTTAAAAAGTAGAATCTCACCTTGGTGACCAAACGTTTTCCGTGATCCATGTGATTGGGCATGATACCAATCCGTGTACTTTGAAGTGAAGCGTGGAACCTTATTGAACCTTGTGCACCAGCTCTGAGTACGAGCCATTTCCCTCTTACTCTTAAAGCCGCAGAAAGCTCTAAGCTGGCCATCTGTTTCAAGTAAACCATATTCAAGTGAATAAGTAAAGTTATAAGTTAAGGATTGTACCCACTTGAAGCTTGTATTAGGTGGTAATGGCCTTGGGACAGGTGTTTTTGGTGGTTCTACAAGTTTCGTTTCCTTGTGCTCTTCTGTGAATTCTCCCACTTCCTTGCAAAGGTCTTCAATTGTATCTGTATCCTGGTCAAAGTCCTCTATGTCTTCCTCATCACTCGAGTCATAGATTGGAGGTTGAGAGAAATCTACCTCCGCATCATCTTCATATTCACTTGGGGAAAATCCTTCGATCTTAGAGAATTCACTTGCGGACGCAAGTTCATCACTAGGAGAACTAGACTTGTGACTATCATCATCAAGGAAATTTGCTTCTTGGATTATTCCGTCTGATTCTTCGTAAATGACTTGCCTTGGAGATTGTACGGTATCCTCCTTAGCATCAACTGTAGCATCTTGGATGGAGTTGTCCTCAATTCTGGATTCCCAAGGAAGTTCAGCATCTCCTAGATCTTCAACCAACTCTTCTTCTTGAATAATGACAGCTTCTTCCACTTGTTCTAGTATGAATTCATTCTCTGTCTTGTCCACTGGAGTCTCTAGTATTTCTTTCATGCTACGCTCTTCATCGGGCTGTCCACATGGAGCTGTGGTTGATCCTTGTATATTTGAGCGCCTAGTGGCCCATTGAATTAGTGCTTGCTCCAGTTGTTGAATGGTTGTTTGAAATTTAATTACTGTTTCTTTTAGGCGATCCTCTGCTTCGCGGTTTGCTAGACTTGGACATGATACAAAGGAAAGTGGTGATGATTGGGAACGATTGGATTGGTATTAGGGTAATGAAGGATCATATGATGGCGAATGGTGAAGAGAAGCTTGTGAGCATGGTGGTTCGAGGTTATGTTGAAAGGATGGTTCATATGCACGGGGTGGGGCTTGTTGGTAGTTACAAGGTTGTCCACCATGTCTTTCAGCTGGGTATGCATGGTAGAACGGTCTTTGTCCAGGATATCTCGGAGGGTGTTGCTGCCAAAAGGGTTGATTAGATCCTCTTGGTTCCATCCATCCCCCGGCAACGGCGCCATTTTGACGGTGAGGTTTTTTGCCAGTAAAGAAGGTTATAAAAACAGTCGCGTTGTAGATATAGTCTCTAAACCGAAAAAAATCCCTTCGTACAAACTTTTTGGGTGTCACAAGTAACAAACCCCTTAAAAATTGTTAACCGAGTATTCAAACCTCGGGTCGTCTTCTCAAGGAACTGC
>NC_029793.2:64157993-64175528 GCF_000816755.2 Arachis ipaensis
GGAAATTGGGAATTAAGTAGTTGAAGTCCCTTGGTCCTTGATTTTGGTGCTCACTCCTCCTCCAGTTGTAATGAGTCCTCCAGGGTGGGTTGTACACATCACCTTGGAACTTGTCTTAGAACATGCTTGAGGTACTACTTGGAGAGTGTGTTTGCTCATGATTTTGTTGCCCACAGTTAATTGCTCCAAAACCTTTTTCAGATTGATTCCAACCATGGGGATTTTGAGGTAGGTTATGTGAATTTGCCACAGCAGTTTGTAGCCCATCGATTTTTTTGTCCATCAGTTCTAGTTGTTCCTGAAGCTGTTGATGTATCTGCTTGCTTTGGGCCATGATTGCACTGACACCTTCAATTTCCACCACTCCCTTCTCTTGTGTGAATGATTGCACTTCTACTTTTAGCGTATCAATTCCCTGGGGTTGTTTCAACTTGGCTAGGAATTCACTCATTAGATCCTCCCATCCGATTATGCTTCCCTGTGGGAAGGCTTCAAGCCATTGAGCAACATCATTCATGGTGATAGGCGGATGCTTCAATTCATGGGTTACATTATCATCTGGGGTGAGGACACTACTCCCGCAACAGCTAGGATTAATTGACGTCTCTTTCATGATCTGCTCAATCACAAATAGTCTAAATGAAGATTGAATATACTCATACCAAAATATGGTCAGAGGGTTAGTTGACACAATATGTCAAACAGTTAATAGACTTGAAATATCAATAGGAGAAAATTGCTTCTCTCGTATATTCAATCAAGCAACAGCATAGGATTCACAGAGAGCCAGAAAAAAACCAGAAGAACTCTACTCTATTGTTAAAGTGGTGTTTTAGTTAGCTTAAACAAAAATTCAAACAGTTAGTGTGTTAGTCAAAAATTAAAGAAACAGAAAAGAAAAAAAATTGCTTGATCTAGATCTCCACTTCACTTAATCATTGTCAATCTAATTCAATCCCCGGCAATAGCGCCAAAAACTTGATGTATGGAAAACGCTCCAACACAAAACTCACCGGCAAGTGTACCGGGTCGCATCAAGTAATAATAACTCACATGAGTGAGGTCGATCCCACAGGGATTGAAGGATTGAGCAATTTTAGTTTAGTGGTTGATTTAGTCAAGCGAATCAAGTATTGGTTGAGTGGTTTATAATTGACAGAAGCTAAATTGCATGAATTGTAAAGGGAGAGAGAAGAATTACAGTAAATTAAAGGGAACAAGAAGTAAAAATGCTGAATCTTAAAGAACAAGTAAATTGAATGGCAGAAACTTAGATTGCAAGAAATGTAAATAACTGAATCTTAAAGTGCAAGAAATGTAAATTGCTTGAATTATAAAAGGGTTCAGGGAGCTGGGATTGCAGAAATTAAACAAGCAGAAGTAAATTGCAACAAAATAGAAGAGTAGAAGGTGAATTGAAGTAAAGTAGATCTAAACAGAAAAGTAGAAATGCTTGAGAAATTAAAACAGAAAGTGATGCTTAATTTGCAGCAATTAAAAAGATGTTGAAGATCTCAGGAGTGGAAGAGACTAGAAAACAAGTCTAGATCTCAAATCCTTCCTTGATCCAACAAGAGAAATTGCAAAAGGGAATAAAGAAAAGTAAATTACAGAAAGTGTAGAAGAAGATGCAGTAAACAGAAATGGAAATTGAATTATGCAGAAATGTAAATAATGTGTATTTTCAGAAAATGAATTCCAAACACACAAATCTAACCGGCAAGTGCACCGGGTCACATCAAGTAATAAAAACTCACGGGAGTGAGGTCGATCCCACAGGGATTGAAGGATTGAGCAATTTTAGTTTAGTGGTTGATTTAGTCAAGCGAATCAAAAGTTGATTTGAGTGGTTTTGTATTCGACAGAAGCTAAATTGCATGAAATTTAAAAGGGAGGGGGACAATTGCAGTAAATTAAAGAGCAGATAAGGTAAATGTGCTGAATCTTAAAGAACAAGAAATTAAATGGCAGAAACTTAGAACGCAAGAAATGTAAATTGCAGACTCTTAAAGTGCAAGAAATGTAAATGGCTTGAATTGTAAAGGGAATTGGGAAGTGGATTTGCAGAATTTAAACAAAGAAAAGCAAATTGCATTAATCAGACAAGTAAAGGGTGACTTGAATTGAAACAGATCTAGAGCGAAAATGTAAATGAACTTGAAAAGCTTTAAACAGAGAATTTAAAATGCAAACTCCAGATCTCAGGACCCAAGAGACTAGATAACCAAGTCTAGATCTCAATGCCTTCCTAGATCCAAATGTAGAATTCAATTACAAGAAACAGAAGATCAAAATAGAAGAAAACTTGAATGTAAATCTCAATTCTCCAATGGTGCAGTAAAAGAAACAGAGAGAGATCTCAAGGTGAGATTGAGACAGAATTTCCCCAATTCTCAACACCTAAGACTCTAGACAAATGTGATTGAAATTGAAAACAAGAAAACTAAGAAGAAGAGAATTCAATTCTCCTCTCCAAAATTCAGAAACTCAAAACAACTCAAAACTCAAAAGCTCTCCAAAAACTACCCAGCAAAACTAAAACGAAAAGCTCTAAAAGGAAAAAAACTCCCCGAAAACTTAAATCCTAATCTATTTATACACTTTCTTCAAATGGTCTTCAAGCCTTGAATTGGGCCTTTGTTCTTGATGGAATTGGGTTGATAAAGGCCTTGGTTGATTGCTCTTGGAGTTGGAGAAAGATCCATTGTGAACCGGGTTGAAATCATAAAAGTTTGAGTAAAAGTTTGAGTAAAAGTTTGAGGCAAACTTTTACTCAAACTTTTTATACCAGATGGCTTAAGCTTGCTGCTACCAACGTTTGAGCTAAAGTTTGAGGTCAAACTTTTGCTCAAACGTTGGCCCCCTTGTGTATATGTGTGGCGCCAACGTTTGCCAAAAAGCTTGAGGCAAACGTTGGCGCAAACTTTTCTCCTCCAGGGTGTGCAAGTGTGGCTGCGCAAGCTTTTCTCCTCCAGGGTGTTAGTTTTGTGATGCCAACATTTGCCAAAAAGTTTGAGGCAAACGTTGGCTCAAGCTTTTCTCCCAAAAGTTTGAGCTAAAGTTTGAGGCAAACTTTTGCTCAAGCTTTTTTTTTCCTCTGGAGTGTTTTCAATTCTTCCAAAAGTTTGAGCTAAAGTTTGAGGCAAACTTTAGCTCAAGCTTTTTTCCTCTAGCATGTTTTCAACTTTTCTAAAAGTTTGAGCTAAAGTTTGAGGCAAACTTTGGCTCAAACTTTTTGTGCTCTCTTGCTCCTAGCCATTCCTTCTTCCTTCAACCTTCTTCAAAACTCTTTCCACCTATCATCAATCAATCAAAACAATCAAAGCTATGCCCCAAATCATGAGATTGTATTTCTTCCATAATATATGACAATTATAGCATAAAATCTCATGAAAGTGCATGAATTCATACTTGGTTGATTGAATCAAAGGAAACATGGAAATCTACCCAATTGGCTTGCTTATGGCTTAAGAAAGTGCATAATATCAATCGAAAACAAAAGAAAAAGGCTAGTGAAACTAGGCTAAGATGACTTGTCATTACAACACCAAACTTAAAGCTTGCTTGTCCCCAAGCAAGAAAAGAATTATTGAGAAGAAAGAATGAAATGGAAGAGGATGTTCATGCTAGCAGAGTATTATTGGTAGTTCATGGGGTTTTATGTGGATAAGTAAACACTCACTTCTTATTGATTTTTAGGCCTAGAAAGTCTCCTTCAAGCATCAAGCAACACATTGCTATGACCTCTCATTATTCCTTTGTCCTTGACTATTGTTTTTCTCTATAAGCTTTAGTTCAGTGTCATGTGTAACAAGTTCTTTTCTTTCTTTATACTTAACACATTATTCACTATAGACACTTGGCTCACATTCCTTCTTAGAACATTGACGCCCAGCACCTCTTTGGGTTACTAAATGCCTTGTAGTTAGGTTGCTCTTGATAGTGGACTTTCAGCTGATGATCCCGGGTTAGTTAACCCAAGTCACCGAGTGTTGATGCACTCCAAAGAACTTAATAATCCAAGCAGATCCTAATACAAAGACACCACAGGCATATATTCTAAGGTTCAAGCTATTGGTGTCTAGCTTTACTTCTTTTTTTTTTTTCTTTTGTTCTGTTGCCACTTTTTGGCTTTTTCTTTTCTTTTTTTGTTTTTCTTTTTAACCAAGAACTTTTATTTGATTGAGATTCATAGACAGTAGGCCACTTTCTACTTAGAGGGAGACATCCTAGTTCTTTTATTCACTGAAAGTGAGCTATCATACAATCACACACACATACCACCACTTACTTTTATTGTACTTCTATCTAACAAAGAACTATCTTACTTCACATTCAAACATTTCTTTTATTGAATTAAAGATGCAGGGGACAAAGCATGCAGTTAGTTAAGTGAAAGTAAACATACAAGCACACACTTGGACTAGCTTACTCATTGCAAAAGAAAATTGAATCTACTTGAACTAGATGAACACTTTAGCAAGACATAAATCAAAGCATTTCTCAACAGCAAAAGTTAAGTATAAATACAACCTATTGGTTTGCAGTTCTTTTGTTCTTCCTTCTGTTGTGCCCCTTTTGAGCCATGATGCATAATGTCTTCAAATGGTGGTTCGTTCCCTGCACAATTCTTAAAAGTTGCTTGCTTCTCAAGCCCTTAGGTGACTGGTTAGTATGCATGAATTGAGTGTGGCTTTTTGGATTCAATTTGGTGTGGGAACACCAAACTTAATTCCTTGCCACTGTCTCTAATGCAACAGGTTGTACATTTATATGACCCGGTTCACAGTGTAGTATTCAGATGATTGTGGAGACACCTTCATTGGTTGGGTGTTTAACACTACTTTATCCCCTGGTGAAAAGCCTTCAGTAGGGATCTTCTTGTTTCTCCACCCTCTTGGCCTCTTCTTCTTTTCTTTCTCAAAAGATACTCCCTGCCTTGGTGGTTCCTTATCTGAGATGTTGAATTTCTCATCTGGAGGTTTTGGATCTAGTTCCTCCTTGATTTCTTTGGTCTGTTACACCATCTCTACTTCTTTCAAGCATGGATTTGGAAGTCTTGGAGCTAACTCATTGACTACCTCCTTCAAACTTTGATCTCTGGCCTTATCCTCCGTACACTCTTCTTCTTGAGTGGGCTCATGTGGGGTTTTAAAAACATGGAATGCTAGGTGCTCGTCATGCACTCTCAGCAACAATTCCCCTTTTTCAACATCTATCAGTGATCTGCCCGTAGCAAGAAAAGGCCTCCCTAGGATGATGGGGGTGTTAGGGTCCTCCTCCATATCCAGAATGACAAAATCAGCTGGGAGAAGGAATTTTCTCACTTTTACCAATACATTCTCTACAACTCCAACTGCTTGCTGGATGGATTTGTCAGCCATTTGAAGGAGTATTCGTGTGGATTTCAACTCACAAATTCGAAGTTTCCTCATTAGAGACAAAGGCATCAAGTTTATGCTTGCACCAAGGTCACAGAATGACTTTTCAATTGTTATGTCTCCTATGGTGCAAGGTATATAAAAACTCCCAAGATCATCTTTCTTCTCTGGTAACTCTCTTTGGAGAATAGCACTACATTCCATTGTCATCTCAACAATTTGTCCTTCTTTTAGGGACTTTTTCTTTGTCAGCACTTCCTTCATAAATTTGGCATACACTGGCATCTGTTCAAGTGCTTCTAAGAAAGGAATATTGATGCTGAGAGTCTTGAATATGTCCAGGAACTTTGAGTATTACTTATCCTCATTCTCTTTTTTGAACCTCTGAGGGTAAGAAAGTTTGGGGATATGTGGCTTCACCCCTTCCTTCTTCTCTTGTAGTTGTGTTTCAAGGATGTCCTTATCTCTCTTTGAGCTTTTTGCATTCTTGATTTCTTGATCTTCTTCACTTAAAGAAATATTGGTTGTTAGCCACCATGTCAATGAGGTTCTGAGCTTCTTCAGCTGTCTTCATGAGTTGCATTGTCTTCTGAGCCTCCTACTGAATAGTCAAGTGCCTCTTGAGCTTTCATTGTCAGTCCTTCATAGAAATTTTGGAGTTTATCCCATTCATTAAACATCTCTGGTGGACACTTCTTGAGTAAAGCTTTGTATCTCTCCCATGCTTCATACAATGACTCTCCATCCATCTGAGTAAATGTTTGAACCTCTATTTTGAGCCTGATGATCCTTTGAGGAGGATAAAACTTTGCTAAGAACTTGCTCACTAGATCCTCCCAATTGTTAATGCTTTCTCTTGGAAATGACTCCAACCATTGAGTAGCTTTGTCCCTCAGGAAAAATGGAAACAACAACAATTTGTAACTGTCAGGATGTACACCATTGGTCTTCACTGTGTTACATATCCTCAGGAAGGTGGATAGGTGCTGGTTTGGATCTTCCAAGGGGCCTCCTCCATAAGAACAGTTGCTCTGCACCGAGGTGATGAGTTGGGGCTTCAATTCAAAGTTATTTGCATCGACATTTGGGGTAAGGATGCTACTCCCACAATGTCTTGGATTAGCAAATGTATATGAAGCCAAGACTCTCCTCTGGGGTTGACCATTGTTGTTGGCCATTCTCACTGGTGGATTTGTTGGATTTGTTGAGTGTTCCTCCAATTCATGATATTCTTCATCTGATTCTTCCTCTCCAGCAACATTTTTTTCTCTTGCTTCTCTTCTTAGCCTTCGGAGGATTCTTTCGTCAGTTTCATGAAAGGTAGGGATCTCTCTTCTTGTATCTGACATACAAGCAAAACACAAGAATCACACAATACCAGAAAAGCAGTAACACTTCAATCCATGGCTGAAGTGAAATATTAGTTAGCTTAAGCAAAAATTCAAACAGTTAGTGGGTTAGTCAAAAATTTGAGAAACATAAAATAAAAATGCTAGATCTAGATCTCCACTTCACTTAATCATTGTCAATCTATTTCAATCCCCGGCAACGGCGCCAAAAACTTGATGTGTATTTTCGGAAAATAAATTCCAAACACACAAATCTAACCGGCAAGTGCACCGGGTCGCATCAAGTAATAAAAACTCACGGGAGTGAGGTCGATCCCACAGGGATTGAAGGATTGAGCAATTTTAGTTTAGTGGTTGATTTAGTCAAGCGAATCAAAAGTTGATTTGAGTGGTTTTGTATTCGACAGAAGCTAAATTGCATGAAATTTAAAAGGGAGGGGGACAATTGCAGTAAATTAAAGAGCAGAGAAGGTAAATGTGCTGAATCTTAAAGAACAAGAAATTAAATGGCAGAAACTTAGAACGCAAGAAATCTAAATTACAGAATCTTAAAGTGCAAGAAATGTAAATGGCTTGAATTGTAAAGGGAATTGGGAAGTGGATTTGCAGAATTTAAACAAAGAAAAGCAAATTGCATTAATCAGACAAGTAGAGGGTGACTTGAATTGAAACAGATCTAGAGCGAAAATGTAAATGAACTTGAAAAGCTTTAAACAGAGAATTTAAAATGCAAACTCCAGATCTCAGGACCCAAGAGACTAGATAACCAAGTCTAGATCTCAATGCCTTTCTAGATCCAAATGTAGAATTCAATTGTAAGAAACAGAAGATCAAAACAGAAGAAAACTTGAATGTAAATCTCAATTCTCCAATGGTGTAGTAAAAGAAACAGAGAGAGATCTCAAGGTGAGATTGAGACAGAATTTCCCCAATTCTCAACACCTAAGACTCAAGACAAATGTGATTGAAATTGAAAACAAGAAAACTAAGAGGAAGAGAATTCAATTCTCCTACTCCGAAACTCAGAAACTCCAAACAACTCAAAATAAAGTTTGAGGTCAAACTTTTGCTCAAACGTTGGCCCCCTTGTGTATATGTGTGGCGCCAACGTTTGCCAAAAAGCTTGAGGCAAACATTGGCGCAAACTTTTCTCCTCCAGGGTGTGCAAGTGTGGCACCAACGTTTGCCAAAAAATTTGAGACAAACGTTGGCGCAAGCTTTTCTCCTCCAGGGTGTTGGTTTTGTGATGCCAACGTTTGCCAAAAGGTTTGAGGCAAACGTTGGCTCAATCTTTTCTCCCAAAAGTTTGAGCTAAAGTTTGAGGTAAACTTTTGCTCAAGCTTTTTTTTCCTCTGGAGTGTTTTCAATTCTTCCAAAAGTTTGAGCTAAAGTTTGAGGCAAACTTTAGCTCAAGCTTTTTTCCTCTGGCATGTTTTCAACTCTTCTAAAAGTTTGAGCTAAAGTTTGAGGCAAACTTTGGCTCAAACTTTTTGTTCTCTCTTGCTCCTAGCCATTCCTTCTTCCTTCAACCTTCTTCAAAACTCTTTCCACCTATCATCAATCAATCAAAACAATCAAAGTTATGCCCCAAATCATGAGATTGTATTTCTTTCATAATATATGACAATTATAGCATAAAATCTCATGAAAGTGCATGAATTCATACATGGTTGATTGAATCAAAGGAAACATGGAAATCTACCCAATTGGCTTGCTTATGGCTTAAAAAAGTGCATAAAATCAATCGAAAACAAAAGAAAAAGGCTAGTGAAACTAGGCTAAGATGACTTGTCATTAGTAAACAAGAGGCCTCAAGGTGAGATTGAAACAGAAGTTCTTCAACTCTCTACCCAAGATCAAAAGCAAGAAAATAAAAGAGTGCTCAAGGAAGAACAAGGAAGAAGAGAGATCAATTCCCCTTCCCAATTCTCTTAGATCTAAATTTAAAAATAAAAGCTCAAAATGAAAATGAAAGTTCAAAGAAAAATTTCAAAGTAAAGTCTAGAGATCCTAATTAAATCAAACTAGCTCCTATTTATACACTTTCTATTCTTGGATTTTAGAATTTGGATGGGCTTTTTAATTTGGTGAAGATTTGAATTTAATTGGATTTTTGAATGAATTTCA
This sequence comes from Arachis ipaensis, assembly GCF_000816755.2. NCBI lineage: Eukaryota > Viridiplantae > Streptophyta > Magnoliopsida > Fabales > Fabaceae > Arachis > Arachis ipaensis. The sequence goes on from NC_029793.2 coordinate 64,166,851, forward strand.
GCCCATGTGAAAGTTGCTCCCAGGAGGATGTTGATGTGTGGAAAACGATCCAACACAAAACTCACCGGCAAGTGTACCGGGTCGTATCAAGTAATAATAACTCACATGAGTGAGGTCGATCCCACAGGGATTGAAGGATTGAGCAATTTTTGTTTAGTGGTTGATTTAGTCAAGCGAATCAAGTGTTGGTTGAGCGATGTATGATTGCAGAAACTAAATTGCTTGAAATGTAAAGGGAGAGGGGTAGATTGCAGGAAATTAAAGAGCAAAGAAAGTAAATAAGCTGAATCTTAAAGGACAAGTAATGTAAATTGCAGAAACTTAGATTGCAAGAAATGTAAATGGCTGAATCTTAAAGTGCAAGAAATGTAAATTGCTTGAATTATAAAAGGAGTTGGGAATTGGGATTGTAGAAATTAAACAAGAACAAGTGAATTACAATTAAACAGAAGAGTAGAAAGTGAATTGAAATAAAGTAGATCTAAACAGAAAAGTAGAAATGCTTGAGAAATTAAAACAGAGAATGACTTGTGCTTAAAGTTTGGCCCAACGTTTAAGGCAAACGTTGGCGCAAACATTGGCTTCTCCAAGGAATTAAACAGAGTGCTCTTCCTTGCTAAAATGGCGCCAACGTTTGACCTCAAGTTTGAGGCAAACGTTGGCGCAAACATTGCCAAGCATCAGGGGTGCATTTGCTTGTTCTTGTGGTGCCAACGTTTGACCTCAAGTTTAAGGCAAACGTTGGCGCAAACGTTGCTTCTCATGGGTGAAGAATCTTCAAGCCAACGTTTGACCTCAAGTTTGAGGCAAACGTTGGGCACAAACTTGGTATGCCTCCAGGGTGAAAATGCAATCTTCCTCACGTTTGAGTTCAAGTTTGAGGCAAACTTTAGCTCAAACGTGAGTCTTTTTTTCTTGCCCCTTGCTGTCCCCTTTTCTTCAACCTTCTTCCAAGCTTCATTCCACCTATCATTAATCAATAATTGCATCAAAGCTATGCTATAATCATGAGAGTTATTCTTTTTCTTGTCATCTAAGCAATTATGGCACAAAACTCATGAAAATGCATCAATTCATCCATGATTGATTGAATCTAAGGAAACATGAAATTCCACCGAACTGACTTACTTGTGGCCCAAGAAAGTGCATAAAACCTATTGAAAATCAAAGAAAAAGACTAGTAAAACTAGGCTAGGATGACTTGTCATCACAACACCAAACTTAAAGCTTGCTTGTCCCCAAGCAAGAAAAGAATTATTAAGAAGAAAGAATGAAAGGGAAGTAAATGTTCCTGCTAGCATAGTATTATTGGTAGCTCATAGGGTTTTATGCTGATATCTAACTACTTACTTCTTATTGATATCTAGGCATAGAAAGTCTCCTCCAAGCATCACTTAACACACTGCTATGACCTCTCATTATTTATTTGTCCTTGATGTTTGTTTCTCTTTATTTTCCTTTTTTTTGTAACATCCAGCTCAGTGTCATGTGTGTAGCAATTCTTTTTCTTTTACTTTATTTGTACTCAACACATTATTCACTATAAACACTTGGCTTACATTTCTCTTAGAACATTGATGCCCAGCACCTCTTTGGGTCACTAAATGTCTTGTAGCTAAGTTGCTTTTGATAGTAGATTTTCAGTTGATAATCCCGGGTTAGTTAACCCAAGTTACCAAGTGTTGATGCACTCCAAAGAACATAATAATCCAAGCAGATCCTAGTACAAAGACACCACAGGCATATATTCTAAGGTTCAAGCTATTGGTGTTTAGCTTTCTTTTGTTTTTCTCTTTTGTTTTCTTTGCTGCCACTTTTGGCTTTTCTCATTCTACTTATTTTTTTCTTTTCAACTAAGGACTTTTTTATTTTTGAGATTCATAGAAAGTGAGCTAGTTTCTACTTAAAAGGAGAATAGTCTAGTCCTTTTATTCACTAAAAGTGAGCTACCACACAATCATACATACATACCACCATTTACTATTATTGTACTTCAAGCTAACAAAGACTATCTTACTTCATGTTCCAAACATTTCTTTTATTGAATTAAAAAGATACAGGGGACAAAGCATGCATTTAGTTAAGTGAAAGTAAACACACAAGCACACACTTAGACTAGCTTACTTATTGTAAAAAGTGATTCTACTTGTACTAGATGAACACTTTAGCAAGACATAAATCAAAGCATTTCTCAACAGCAAGAGTTAAGTATAGATACAACCTATTGGTTTGCAGTTCTTTTGTCCTTCCTTCTGTTGTGCCCCTTTTGAGTTATGATGCATAATGTCTTCAAATGGTGGTTAGTTCCCTGCACAATTCTCAAAAGTTGCTTGCTTCTCAAGCCCTTAGGTGACTGGTTAGTATGCATGAATTGAGTGTGGCTTTTGGATTTAATTTGGTGTGGGAACACCAAACTTAATTCCTTGCCACTGTCTCTAATGCAACAGGTTATCCACTTATGAATTCTTTTGGCCTTGCTAAAGGTTATGGAACCAAAACTAAAAAGCAATTAAATGGTTGAATAATTTGTCTGATTGCTTGGAGCTAGCATTATGCAGGAGGTGAGAGTATGCTTTTAAATGAGATTTTGGTGGAACACCAAACTTAGAATCCTTCATTCTCCCTTAAATTGTTTTGGTGTACAACACCAAACTTAGCTCTTTGCAATACATACTTAATTATTCAACATTTTTATTGAAAAAGCTATGAAAAGAAAACTACCTCAGGTTGGGTTGCCTCCCAACAAGCACTTCTTTATTGTCATTAGCTTGACATCGATCCCCTTAGGGTGGTTGATGACTGAAATGTCGCAGCTTATCCCCTCTGACTGTGAGCTTCTTCTTTGTCCCTTGGTGCTCTATTTCAGCATGCTCTAGTGAGAGTATTTTGTTCACAGTATAGTAATCATCAGTCTGTTGGCTTGCTCCCAGCTGTTGATAGACCAATTGCACTTTGTCACCTTTGGAAAGTCCTTCTGTTGGAATTTTTTTATTCTTCCAACCCTTTTTGATTCTGTTTTTATTTTTCTTCCCTCCTTTTGTTGACCCTTCTTCTTTGACAACAGGCTTCCTCTTGAGATTTTTTTTCTTAGTTGCCAATACTACAATGTCCTCTTGAACTTCTTCATTATTTTGCATAGTCTCTTTCTCTTTTTGACCTGCTGTATCATCTATCTCTTGCTTGGGAGAGCAGGTGTTGTTTGTCTTGTTGATTCCCTCCTTCCATTGCAGATTATCTTTGTCAGTTTCTATACCATCCTTCTTTCCATTACTGAACTGTATTTCTGGCAGTACACTCAGAGTGACACTTTCATCATGCATCCTGAGGGTTAATTCTCCTTGCTCTATGTCTATGATGGCCCTAGCAGTGGCCAAGAACGGTCTTCCCAGTATAATGGAGTCACCCTCATCCTGATCTGAATCTAAGATCACAAAATCTGCAGGGAAGATGAATTTGTCTACCTTGACTAGAAGGTTCTCAATCATACCCGTGGGGCATATTACTGACTTGTCCACCAATTCTAGAGACATTTGTACTGGTTTCACCTCTTTTATACTTAGCTTTTTCACTAGAGAGGCAGGCATTAGATTGATACTAGCTCCTAAGTCACACATCGCCTTGTTGATGGTCATACTACCAATGGTACAGGGTAGAAAGAAGCTTCCAGGGTCTTGGAGTTTAGGAGGAAGTCCCTTCTGGATTAGTGCTCTGCATTCCTCAGTAAGCAGTACAGTTTCATTAACGTGCCAACTCCTCCTCTTGTTGATAAGTTCTTTCAAGAACTTAGCATACAGGGGCATTTTCTCAAGTGCTTCAGCTAAGGGAATATTGATCTCCAACTTCTTGAAGACTTTAAGAAATTTTGGGAAGTGTTGGTCCTTAGCCTCCTTGTTGAACCTTTGAGGATATGGCAAAGGTGGTGTGAAGTTCACTCCCTGCCTTTGTTCCTTGGTTGGCTCTCTCATTGCTTCCTTTTCTTTCCTTGATTTTTGTGGCTAATCTTCCCTTTCTTTGAGATCTTCTGAGGTCTGCTTGCTTGCTATCTCCTCCATGTCATTGGGTGCCTCTTCTTCAGCTTATTTCTTGTCACTTTCTTTTGGCTTCTTAGTTGCTTCTTCGTTTGTCACCAGGATCTTTCCACTCCTTAGTTGTATTGCTTTGCACTCCTCTTTTGGATTAGGAATGGTGTCACTTGGTAGTGAACTTGATGGTCTCTCTGTTGCAAGGTGTTTAGAGAGCTGACCAATTTGTCTCTCCATATTCTTTATGGAGGCTTCTTGGTTCTTGGCTGTCATTTCTTGGTGTTTCCACATTTTGTCTATCAAGGTTTCCAGGTTAGTGATTCTTTGAGATTCTGGTGATGTTTGCGGTTAGTTGTGAGATGTGGATAGTGGATGGTGGGTATTTTGGTTAGTGGGTTGGTTATTGGATGGATAATGGTTGGAGTTGGGGTAGTTATTTTGGGGTTTTCCGTAAGGGTTTTGGTTAGTTTGCTGCTGGTTGTAGTTTTGGTTGTTTCTTGAAGTGTTTTGATTTGAGTTCCTCTGCCATGGTTGTTGGTTCTGGTTTCGGTGGACACTTCCTGATTAGAGTTTTGTATCGTTCCCATGCCTCATACAAGGGTTCAGCATCCATTTGTGTGAATGTTTGCACTTCAGTCTTCAATCTAATAACTCTTTGAGGTGGGTAAAACTTGGCAAGGAACTTGGTTACTAGATCATCCCAATTATTGATGCTGTCTCTTGGGAAGGATTCCAACCATTGAGTGGCTTTGTCTTTGAGAGAAAATGGAAATAGCAGTAGCTTGTAACTGTCAGGGTGCACACCATTGGTTTTGACAGTGTCACAAATCCTTAAGAAGGTGGACAAGTGTTGGTTAGGGTATTCAAGTGGTCCTCCTCCATAAGAACAATTGTTTTGAACCAAGGTGATGAGTTGTGACTTTAGTTCAAAGTTATTTGCATTAACATTTGGGGTGAGAATGCTACTCCCACACTGTCTAGGATCTACACATGTGTAGGAGGCCAAAACTCTTCTCTGTGGTGGATTATTGTTGTTATTGGCTGCTCCTTCTGCTCCATTTGGTGGATTTGTTAAGTGTTCCTCCATATCTTGGAACTCTTCTTCTGAATCCTCTTCTCCAATAATATTTTTCCCTCTTTCAGCTCTTCTTAATCTTCTGAGGGTTCTTTCGTCTTGTTCACAAAAAGTGGGTATAATTCTCCTTGTACCTGACATACAACCAAAGCATAAGAATCACACAAAGCTAGAGAAACCAAGAAAACTTCACTCTATTGCTAAAGTGAAGTTTCAGTTAGCTCAAGCAGAATTTCAAACAGTTAGTGGGTTAGTAAAAAAAATTAAAGAAACATAGAAGAAAAAGTGCTTGATCTAGATCTTCAATTTACTTAATCATTGTCAATCTATTTCAATCCCAGGCAACGGTGCCAAAAACTTGATGTGTGGAAAACGATCCAACACAAAACTCACCGACAAGTGTACCGGGTCGCATCAAGTAATAATAACTCACATGAGTGAGGTCGATCCCACAGGGATTGAAGGATTGAGCAATTTTTGTTTAGTGATTGATTTAGTCAAGCGAATCAAGTGTTGGTTGAGTGATGTGTGATTGCAGAAATTAAATTGCTTGAAATGTAAAGGGAGAGGGGTAGATTGTAGGAAATTAAAGAGCAAAGAAAGTAAATAAGCTGAATCATAAAGGACAAGTAATGTAAATTGCAGAAACTTAGATTGCAAGAAATGTAAATGACTGAATCTTAAAGTGCAAAAAATGTAAATTGCTTGAATTATAAAAGGAGTTGGGAATTGGGATTGCAGAAATTAAACAAGAACAAGTGAATTGTAATTAAACAGAAGAGTAGAAAGTGAATTGAAATAAAGTAGATCTAAACAGAAAAGTAAAAATGCTTGAGAAATTAAAACAGAGAATGACTTGTGCTTAAATTGCAGCAAATTAAAAGTAGTTGAAGATCTCAGGAGTGGAAGAGACTAGAAAACAAGTCTAGATCTCAAATCCTTCCTTGATTCAACAAGAGCAATTGCAAAAGAAATAAAGAAAAGTAAATTGCAGAATTAAAGAGAAGATGAAGCAGTAAAGAGAAATTCAAATTCAATTGTGCAGAAAAAGTAAACAAGAGATTTCAAGGTGAGATTGAGACAGAATTTCCCCAATTCTCAACACCCAAGACTCAAACAAAGTGTGTAGAAAGGAAAGCAAAAACAACCCAGGGGAAGAGAATTCAATTCTCCTTTCCAGGAACTTTCAAATTCTAAAAGCAACAACTCAAAAATGTAAAGATGAGCTCTCTACTGTAAGTATGAAAAATTCTTAAAAGGGAAGCTCCCAAAAAACTTAAATTCTAATCTATTTATACACTCTCTTCTAATGATCTTCATGCCTTGAATTGGGCCCTTGGTCTTGATGGAATTGGGTTGATAATAGCCTCTGTTGATTGCTCTTTGTGTTGGGAAGAAGTCCACTTGTGAACCGGGCCATGAACCATTCACGTTTGAGTCAACATTTGAGGCAAACGTTGACTCAAACGTCTTTGTGTGTGACATTATGCAGCTCGGCCAAGTTGTTGCCATCCATGTTTGGCTCAACCTTTGAGGTCAAACATGAGCTCAAACGTGGCTCCTCCCATGCATTTCTTTTGGCCAACGTTTGGCCCAACGTTTAAGACAAACGTTGGCGCAAACATTGGGTTCTCCAAGGCATTAAACAGAGTGCTCTTCCTTGCTAAAATGGCGCCAATGTTTGACCTCAAGTTTGAGGCAAACGTTGGCGCAAACGTTGCCAAGCTCCAGGGGTACATTTGCTTGTTCTTGTGGCGCCAACGTTTGACCTCAAGTTTAAGGCAAACGTTGGCGCAAACGTTACTTCTCATGGGTGAAGAATCTTCAAGCCAACGTTTGACCTCAAGTTTGAGGCAAATGTTGGCGCAAACTTGGTGTGCCTCCAGGGTGAAAATGCAATCTTCCTCACTTTTGAGTTCAAGTTTGAGGCAAACTTTAGCTCAAACGTGAGTCTTTTTTTCTTGCCCCTTGCTGTCCCCTTTTCTTCAACCTTCTTCCAAGCTTTATTCCACCTATCATCAATCAACAATTGCATCAAAGCTATGCTATAATCATGAGAGTTATTCTTTTTCTTGTCATCTAAGCAATTATGGCACAAAACTCATGAAAATGCATCAATTCATCCATGATTGATTGAATCTAAGGAAACATGAAATTCCACCCAATTGACTTACTTGTGGCCCAAGAAAGTGCATAAAACCTATTGAAAATCAAAGAAAAGACTAGTAAAACTAGGCTAGTATGACTTGTCATCAGATGCTCTGCTCATATGGGGAGCAGAGCATTGGGGCCTTGTGTGGGGATCCTTTGTTGCGTCCAAGGCTGGGAGAAGCATCAGGGGAATGCTCCGCTCATGTGAGGAGAGGAGCATTGGGGCCTTGTGTGCAGTCTTGCGCGCACCCAACTCCCTGGCCGTGTCAAATGTTGCACGCCTTGCTTCCCTGGACCGTGTGAAGCATGCTTGTGTGTGCCAAGCTTCAGCGCTCTGCTCTCCTTGTGAGCTGAGCATTGGTGCTTCCAAGGGGAGGTCCTTGGTTCGAAACTTGAGGGAAGCATGCGCTGGTGCCATTTCCTTGGTTTCTTGTATTGCCTTTGCTCCTTGCTTCCTCATGGTGCTGTGTTCGAAACTTGGGGGATGCTTTTGGCCAATTTTTGGCTTGTTTTCCTTGTGAGTAGCGCTCCCCTGCTTCCCTTGGGTCATGGGTTCAAACCTTGGAGCAAGCATTGGCAAGTTATTTCCTTTGATTTATTTTTGGTGGAAGCCCGATAATACTCCCAAGGAGAGCGGAGCATTGTTTTTCCTTTCCTTGTTTCTTGGCTTCAAATTGTGCTCAGCTCTCAAGGGGAGCAGAGCATTGAAGCTTGCCTCCTCGGTTCATTGTTGCGCTCCCTTGGAGAGCACTGGGCTCTTGGGGAGAGCTTCGTGGATTCCCTCCTTTCATGTGCCACACTTCTCAATTCCCTTTGCCACATTATTTTCTTCCTTGGGCCACACTTCTTAAGCCACACTTTCTTATTTTCTTCTTTTCTTCACCTACAAGAAATCAAAACAACCAATCAAAGTATCACCAAATTCACAAGGTTTATAAATCAATAGAAATCAATTAAATTTGGCTCAATCCTCATGATTTAGTATCAATTAAATGGTTGTTTGATTTAAAGAAACCATACATTTCCATTCCAAATTACTTACTTATAATGCAAGAAAGTGCATAAAACCTAATAAAAACAAAGAAAAAGACTAGTAAAACTAGGCTAAGATGACTTGTCATAAAAAAAATTAATCATATTATTTAAAATTTCAAAAATAAAAAATTTTGTTTTTTAAAATTTTTAATTTTTTCAAAAATATTTTTTATTTTTTTATTCTTCGGATAATGCTGCACTTAGAAAATTGACTTTTTTTTGCTGCACTTGTTCACAAAATAAGAATAAAATAATTTAAAAAATTTAAAATTTATTATTTTTCAATTTTTTTAGTTTTTTAATATTTTTGGAATTTTTTATTTTTCTACTATTAGAAAAAAATTTATGTTTTAGTTTAAAACATTAAACAAAAATAAAAAATTTACAGATTTGTT